>NC_079192.1:218697325-218997325 GCF_029499605.1 Hyla sarda | reverse complement strand
TTTTTTTAAAAGTAATTTACAAATCTTAAACACAGTCTGTAGTAAAGGTAGCCAACCCGGCACAGCTCATGTACACCTGCTGGAGTATCCTTCTGTGGACATTTGCTATCAGCCAGATAAATGGAGCAATAGTGGTGGTGCTCGACTTGTGTAGTAGTGCAAAGGTATATATTATATAAAGCAAGAGAGAATGAAAGTGCACTCACCTCGTTAGTTGCTCTTCAGATGAGATTTATTCCATATCACAAACCATGTGCAGGGAGACAGAGGTAGGGGAGTGTTCGTGGGCCCACGAACACTCCCCTACCTCTGTCTCCCTGCACATGGGTTGTGATGTGGAATAAATCTCACCTGAAGAGCAACTAGCGTGGTGAGTGCACTTGTATTCTTTCTTGCTTTATATAATTTACAAATCTGTTTAACTTTCTGTCACCAGTTGATAAAAAAAAAAAAAATTCCACCGGAGTACCCCTTTAAGCTCCCTCACGCTGCTTCTCTGACTTTTCCCATGTTTAATGGTACTAGGCAGGGATGTCCAGTGTCCCCCCCTGATTTTCGCTTTGTGTATTGAATCCCTTGCTGCCATGATCCAGTGGGACCAGGACATCTCTGGGATAGCCTTACATGATAGGGAATTCAAAATGTCTTTTTGCAGATGATGTTCTGCTTATCCTTACACTTCCTTCAAATTCTCTCCCTAACCTCTACAGGGTCTTACACTCTTATGGTGTTGTTTCTGGCTATAAGATTAATCTTTCCAAAACTGAGGTCTTTCCTTTGAATCTCCCCCTGCCTCTGTCTACTCTTTTACGTGCTAATTACTCTTTCAAGTGGTCTCCCTCCGCAATTCGCTATCTAGGGGTTCTCCTTACTCCTCACTACTCCTCTTTACACTGCTAATTTTCACCCTCTTCTCCGGGATCTCTGGTCTCTTCTGGAGAAGTGGCTGTCCCAATACATATCATTTTTTGGCCGTATAGCGGCGGTTAAGATGACAATCCTCCCTAAGCTACACTATTTCTTTGAAACATTGCCGGTGCGTGTCCCCTTGTCTGCTTTCCGCTCTTTTCAAACTGCTCTCTTTTGCCTTATTTGGGATGGTGAGAGACATTGTTTGCCTATGACTGTGATGATTGCTAGTAGGTCTGTGGGTGGGTTGTCTGTCCCGGATGTAGTTAAATATTATTGGGCTTCTCATCTGCAACACCTAGCTGGGTGGTCCACCTATCACGCTTATAGCCGCTGGATGGAGCTTGAGAAGTTGTGGTTAGCCCCCATCCACCCTAACGCCTTTCTATGGAGTCCCTTTTCCTCTCATATTTCTTTAGGCCCTCTGTTAGGACCCATGTCCTTTTCTCGCTATGTCTGGAACTATTGCTCTAGGAAATTCTGGCTTTTTTCCTCTGCTTCTCCTCTACAATCTATATGTACGGTGCATCAAGAAACCCAATTCAAGAGGTTGATGGGCTGGTACCACACGCCTGAATTGCTGAATAAGCTAAACCCTAGTATTCTTCCTCAGTATTGGCATTGTGGAGTGGGTCTTGGGACTGTCTTTCAATTTTTTTGGTCTGGTCCACTTATTGTAGATTACTGGAGGTTGGTGGGCCGTCTGATTCACAATGTCTTGGGGGGGGTGGGGGGTTTCTGTTCCCTTAGATCCATTAGTTTACCTTCTGCGTCTCTGTCATAGGGCCCTGTCCAAGAGACCGTTTAAGCTGTTTATGCATAGTGTGCTTGCAGCTAAGACCCTTATAGCTAAATGTTGGAAACGCCCTCTCCCTCCTTCAGAAACAGATCTTTTGGCCCAGGTGCGAGATATGCTTCCTTGATATGCTTCCTTACTGCCTCTCTGAATAACTCTGCCTCTTTTTCTTTCTGTGTGGGAGCCATTTATACTGTAGACAGGAAAAGACAGAGCTTTCCCATTGAGCAGTATGTTTGGCACTTTTGGTGTACAGGGTGAGTAGTATAAAATAACTGGTCACCTTGTTAGACTGTGTTAGGTACACAGCAACCTTTTATCATAATGGGAAAGCGGTGCAGCCGTCCGGACCTTCTCGAGTGGATGTGCTTCACACTCGATCTGTAAGTTTCTCAGGATTGGCAATGGTATAAAATCTCTTGGTGACCAGCGTAAACCGTGTGTAGAAGTAACTTGAGAGTAGACTTGTATATAATCCAAAATTATTTACCTCGTCAGATGCATTTGAGGTATATTACCTCTTTATCAATGACCCCGGCAGGGCCATTGATAAAGAGGTAATATACCTCGAAACGCGTCTGACGAGGCAAATAAAAGAAATTTGCGATTATATATAACCCATCTGACGAGGCAAATAAAATACATTTTTGATTATATACAAGTCTACTCTCAAGTTACTTCTACAAGCGGTTTGCACCGGTCACCCAGAGATTTTTTTACCATTGCCAATCGTGTAGGAGCCATGGGATAGATTTTCTGATAGACAACCTTCCTGAATTTTCTGAACCTCTTTTTTTTCCACTTCTCTTATTCTCTTGCCCCTCCTTCTTCTCCTTCCTCCTCATCCCCTTCTCCCCCCTTTTTTGTTCAGTGTTGTCTTGTCTATTGTTCTTGTTGTGGCGTGTCTCATTGTGGTCAGTGTCTTTTCCTTTTTGCTGGTTGCCTCATGGGCTTTTTTCACCTACATGTCTACATGCCTTATTATATTGGTTACTTTGTGTCTCCCCCCCTCATTTTGTTGTCAAGAAATTGTGTACGCCTTTTTAGTGATGTGGCGAGTGGTGGGGGGGATTATCCTATGTATTGCTCTGAGCCCTAGTATTCTACGGTTCCACTTCTTTATGTGTACTGTGACCTGTATTTTTTTTTTCTTAACAACTTTTCCTCTACACAGATTTTGATAAAATCTCCCCCAATGTCTGAGTTGCCCATAGCAACCAATCAGATCGCTTCTTTCATTTTTGAAAAGGCCTCTGAATAATGAAGCAAGCAATCTGATTGGTTGCTATGGGCATCTTAGCAACTTTTCCTCTACATAGGTTTTGATAAATCTCCCTTATTGTTTTTTGTTTGCCAAATGTAGTGGTTTGTACTTCCACACCTTTTTGTATTGTATCTAAAATTGATAAAACACATTGATAAAACAAAAAAAAGGGGTTACTCTGGTGGAAAACTAATTTTTTTTTTTTTTTTAATCAACTGGCGCCAGAAGGTTAAACATATTTGTAAATGACTTCTATTTTAAAATCTTAGTACTGGAAGGATTATCAGCTGCTGTATGCTTCACAGGAAAGTCTTTTAATTTTGAATGTCTTTTCTGTCTGACCACAGTGCTCTCTACTGACACCTCTGTCCATGTCAAGAACTGCTCTGGACAGTTCCTGAAATGGACAGAGCTGTCAACAGAGCACACTGTGGTCAAACAGAAAATACATTAAAAAAGAAAGGAACTTCCTCTGGAGCATACAGCAGCTGATAGTACTGGAAGGATAAAGATTTTTAAATAGAGGTAATTTACAAATCTGTTTAACTTTCCAGCACCAGTTGATTTAAAAAAAAATAAAAAAAATTCCCACCAGAGTACCCCTGTAATACCATCAGATTAAGACTTTTTGAGTTCAGATATCTGCAAATAGGTTTCTTCCCATTGGGGTCGTGGCATGCCCAATAATACACCATGATAGGAGTTTCTTTTCTCCTCTTCAAATAAGTCCCAGTTCCTCCTAAGCAGGAAGGAATGATGTATGGTGGCGGAGGAAAGAAGGGATGCATCACTACTTCTCTCCGAGGATGCTGAAACTATGGTGGTGTAGCTTAAAAAAAAAAAAAAGCCAGGGGAAAAAACGCCAACCCCCCAAAAAAATGCAAAGTGGGTTTGCATTTCCTTATTGACTCCCTGCTACCATCTGGGCCTTTTTGACTTTTTTTTTTTAGCCTATGTCTCATGCATTTTAATCTGTCATGAGCTTGATTAACCCCTTAAGGACCCGGGGTTTTTCCTTTTTTGCATTTTCGTTTTTTCCTCCTTACCTTTAAAAAATCATATCTCTTTCAATCTTTCACCTAAAAATCCATATGATGGGTTATTTTTTGCGCCACCAATTCTACTTTGTAATGATCTACCGCGAAACGGAAAAAAAAATCAATGTGAGACAAAATTGAAAAAAAACCCACCATTTTGTAACTTTTGGGGGCTTCCGTTTCTGTACAGTACATTTTTCGGTAAAAATTACACCTTCTTTTTATTCTGTAGGTCCATACAGTTAAAATGATACCCTACTTGTATAGGTTTGATTTTGTCGTACTTCTGGAAAAAAATCAAAACTACATGCAAGAAAATTTATACGTTTAAAATTGTCATCTTCTGACCCCTATAACTTTTTTATTTTTCCGTGTATGGGGCGAATGAGGGCTCATTTTTTGCGCCGTGATCTGAAGTTTTTAGCGGTACCATTTTTGCATTGATATGACTTATTGATCACTTTTTATTCATTTTTTCATGATATAAAAAGTGACCAAAGATGCACTATTTTGGACTTTGGAATTTTTTTGTGCGCACGCCATTGACCGTGCGGTTTAATTAATGATATATTTTTATAATTCGGACATTTCTGCACGCGGCGATACCACATATGTTTATTTTTATTTACACTTTTTTTTATGGGAAAAGGGGGGTGATTCAAACTTTTAATAGGGGAGTGGTTAAATGATATTCATTCACTTTTTTTTTGCAGTGTTATAGCTCCCATAGGGACCTATAACACTGCACACACTGATCTTCATCATTGATCACTGGTTTCTCATAGGAAACCAGTGATCGATGATTCTGCCGCTTGACTGCTCATTCCTGGATCTCAGGCACTGAGCAGTCATTCGGTGATCGGACAGCGAGGAGGCAGGTAGGGACCCTCCAGCTGTCCTGTAAGCTGTTCGGGATGCCGCGATTTCATCGTGGCTATCCCGAACAGCTTCCTGAGCTAACCGGCATGGTTTCACTTTCATTTTAGACACTGCGTTCAAAGTTGAAAGGGTTAATAGCGCGCGATCAATGCCGCGCGCTATTAGCCACGGGTCCTGGCCGTTGTTATAGATCAGGAGCGGACTCAGGGCGTACCCTCGGTCCTTAACAGGTTAAAAAAAAATTTTTTATCCCTTTAAATTTATTTTATTTTTGTTTTTTTTTAAAAGCCTTGAATTTTTTTTAGTTTTCTACCCTGATATTGCTCTGTATATTCTGCTCAGTCTTAGATTCACAGACTGGGAAGGGGCATTCCCCAGCAGAAGTGACATCATCTGAAGCCATACAGGAGAGAACTTAAAGGAGAAGTCTCATACTAGAAAACATCCCCTATCCGAAGGGGATAAGTTTTAGATCGGGAGGGGTCCAAGCGCTGGGGTCACCCGCGATCTCCTGTATGGAGCCCCAGTGCTTTAGCACAGGAGCGCGCCACGACCCCCGCCCGAAGGGGATGCCACCACGCCCCCTCCATATAGTTCTATGGGAGAGCCGTTCTGCAACCTTCGGCTCTCTCATAAAGCTTTATGAAGGGGGCGTTGCGCCCCCCACTTCGGGCGGGGGTCATGACGCGCTCCTGTGCTAAAGCACTGGGCCTCCGTACAGGAGATGGCGGGGAGGCCCAGTGCTCAGACCCCCCTGCGATCTAAAACTTATCCCCTATCCTTCAGATAGGGGATACGTTTTCTAGCATGAGACTTTAATCCCTCACTCTGCTACACACAGCCAAGTGCAGTTAAGTGTGTGAGAGACTGTGCAGTGGCTATGCTAGGGTTCGTGTCACCTAATGCGGTAGAAAATAGTGTCATCCCTAACAACCCCCCCAAAGTAATCTTGTAGCTTGTTGTGATGGATGCCAGTGGTGTAGCGCGTTGTGGAAATTTTTTTCTAGAATAATAGTCAAATATGCAAATTGCCACATAATAAGAAAGAGCTAAAGGTATTTTTACCATGTAGACATACAGCTCCCAGTATAACCTAAACAGTAGTAAGGTTATGCTGGGAGTTGTTGTTTCATCCATCATAACTGCAGAACTTACAAGTGACTCCAGCTCTGATGGGACATAGTGAGGAGAATACAGAATGATATCAGTGACTACAGGTGATGTCTTCTCTATAGTGAGGAGAATACAGAATGATATCAGTGACTACAGGTGATGTCTTCTCTATAGTGAGGAGAATACAGAATGATATCAGTGACTACAGGTGACGTCTTCTCTATAGTCTTCCCTTATCTAATTCAGCTGGTACATACCGCCATGACTTCATCCAGCAAAATCTTCTGTTGGTAGAACGTAAAGCCAAGATGGCTCCTCACTATGTCAGCAGATTCTGATTTATAATGCTGCCAGATGCTGTATTCTGTGAATAAAATACTGTCACACACTGTGCTCTCTGAATATAATACTACTGCATACTGCGCTCTTTGAATATAGAACTACTACACTCTCTCAATAAGATACTACCATACACTGTACCCTCTGAATATTATACAACCACACACTTCATCTTCTGAATATAATACTGCCACACATTGTATCCTCTGTATATAATACTACCACACACTGCACTCTCTGAATAAAATACCACCAAACACTGTGCTCTTTGAATATAATACTATTCCACACTTCGCCTCTGAATATAACCTTGCAATACAGTGCACCCTCTGAATACAATACCGCAACATATTGTGGCACATAAAAACTGTACCACGCCAGAAATTCCTTTAATATACACCATACCTCTGAAATACAAAACGCTCAGTGCCACTCATATATAGTAATAATGCCCCCTACATATAAAATATATCAATGCACAGTGATGTCATAGTACAGGGATAATACAGCCAGTGATGTCACAGTACAGGGATAATACACCGAATTATGTCAAAGTACATGGATAATACACCCATTTGATGTCACAGTACAGGCATAATACACCCAGTGATGTCACAGTACAGGGATAATACACCCAGTGATGTCACAGTGCAGGGATAATACACCCAGTGATGTCACAGTACAGGGATAATACGCAGTGATGTCACAGTACAGGGATAGTACGCAGTGATGTCACAGTACAAGGGGTAATATGCAGTGATGTCACAGTACAGGGATAATACACCCAGTGATGTCAGAGTACAGGGATAATACACCCAGTGATGTCACAGTACAGGGATAATACACACAGTGATGTCACAGTACAGGGATAATACACACAGTGATGTCACAGTACAGGGATAATATACACAGTGATGTCACAGTACAGGGATAATATACACAGTGATGTCACAGTACAGGGATAATAAACACAGTGATGTCACAGTACAGGGATAATACACCCAGTGATGTCACAGTACAGGGATAATACACCCAGTGTTGTCACAGTACAGGGATGATAAAGAATGATGTGACAGTACAGCAGTGATTCCCAACCGCGGTGCCGCGGCACACATGTGTGCCGTTCGCCACTGGCCATGGTGCCGTGGGATTTTGCTGTGATTTTTTATTTTATTTTTATTTTTTTAAATATCCCGCCCCGGCCTGCGCGCTTATGACTGGCGGCGCAGGGAGGAAGGGAAGCCTGCCAGCATCCCCCTCCCCACTGTGTCCCCCTCCCCCTTTTACCTTGCGACGCAGTGAGACGAAAATGGGTCACTGGGGCGGAATGATCTTCACCTGCGCCGGACTCCCGTGCCTGCCGTGGACCTGCAAGCTGCGCGGACTGGCTTGCTTAAGGTACTGTACCCTTTCCACCCCTCTGTTACCCCTTCTCAACCCTGTCACCCAGTCCGCCCCCCCTGTCACCCATGTCCGCCCCCCTGTCACCCATGTCCGCCCCCCTGTCACCCATGTCCGCCCCCCCTTGTCACCCATGTCCACCCCCCCTTGTCACCCATGTCCACCCCCCCTTGTCATCCATGTCCACCCCCCCATCACCCATATCCACCCCCCCTGTCACCCATGTCCATCCTCCTGTCACCCATGTTCACACCCCTGTCCACCCTCCTGTCACCCATGTTCACCCTCCTGTCACCCATGTTCACCACCCCCCCGTCATCCATGTCCACCCCCCCCTGTCCTCCCTCCTGTCACCCCTGTTCACACCCATGTTCACCCTCCTGTCATCCCTTTCACTCCCATCCACCCTCCTGTCACCCATGTTCACCACCCCCGTCACCCATGTTCACCACCCCCGTCACCCCTGTCCACCCTCCTGTCACCCCTGTTCACCCTCCTGTCACCCATGTTCACCCTCCTGTCACTCTCGTCCACCCTCCTGTTACTCTCGTCCACCCTCCTGTCACCCATGTTCACCCTACTGTCATCCCTTTCAACCCCTGTCCACCCCCCTGTCACCCCTGTCCACCCTCCTGTCACCCATGTTCACCCTCCTGTCACCCATGTTCACCACCCCCGTCATCCATGTCCACCCCTCCTGTCACCCCTGTCCACCCTCCTGTCACCCCTGTTCACACCCATGTTCACCCTCCTGTCATCCATTTCACTCCCGTCCACCCCCCCGTCACCCATGTTCACCCCCTCCTGTCACCCATGTTCCCCCCCCTCCTGTCACCCATGGTCACCCCCTCCTGTCATCCCTTTCACTCCCGTCCACCCTCCTGTCACCCCTGTCCACCCCCCCTGTCCACCCTCCTGTCACCCCCCCTGTCCACCCTCCTGTCATCCCTTTCACTCCCGTCCACCCCTCCTGTCACCCATGTTCACCCTTCCTGTCACCCATGTTCACCCCTCCAGTCATCCCTTTCACTCCCGTTCACCCCCCGTCACCCATGTTCACCCTCCTGTCACCCATGTTCACCCTCCTGTCACCCCTTTCACTCCCGTTCACCCCTCCTGTCACCCATGTTAGCCCTCCTGTCACCCCTTTCACTCCCGTTAACCCCTCCTGTCACCCATGTTCACCCCTCCTGTCATCCCTTTCACTCCCGTTCACCCCCCCGTCACCCATGTTCACCCCCCCCGTCACCCATGTTCACCCCCCCGTCACCCATGTCCACCCCCCCGTCACCCATGTCCACCCCCCCTGTCACCCCTGTCCATCCTCCTGTCATCCCTCTGTCACCCATGTTCACCCTCCTGTCGACCCATGTACACTCCTCTACACCCCTCTGTACACTCCTCTACACCCCTTTGTCACCCATGTACACTCCTCTACACCCCTCTGTCACCCATGTCCACTCCTGTACACCCCTGTCCACCCCTGTCCACCCCTGTCCACCCTCCTGTCATCCCTTTCACTCCCGTCCACCCCCCTCCTGTCACCCATGTTCACCCCTCCTGTCACCCATGTTCACCCCTCCTGTCACCCATGTTCACCCATGTTCACCCCTTCTGTCACCCATGTTCACCCCTCCTGTCATCCCTTTCACTCCCGTCCAACCCCTCCTGTCATCCCTTTCACTCCCTTTCACTCCCGTTCACCACCGTCACCCATGTTCACCCCCTCTGTCACCCATGTCCACTCCTCTACACCCCTGTCACCCATGTACGCTCCTCTACACCCCTCTGTCCACTCCTCTAAATTTGTCGCACAGAAAGTCGCAGTCTAAATATGTGCGACTTTTCTGCGGCTTTTGCTTTAGAGGATTTTTAGAACATGATGCATTCTTGTCTATTTTAGTGCATTCTAGTATATTTTAGATGGAAAAATGCATTGGTGCTGAATTTATCAAAAGCGACTTTACAGTGACAAGTCGCATCGGCTGAAAGTACGCTGAAATGTCAGTCCATGCTGGAGCAGGTTTAACTCCTTAAGGACTGAGCCCTTTTTCACCTTAAGGACTAAGCGCTTTTTCAATTCTGACCACCGTCACTTTAAGCGTTAATAACTCTAAAACGCTTTTACCTAATATTCTGATTCTGAGATTGTTTTTTTGGTGACATATTCTACTTTATTTTAGTGGTAAATTTTCAGCGTTACTTGCATCCTTTCTTGGTGAAAAAGCCAAAAATTTCATGAAAATTTAGAAAATCTTGCATTTTTCTAACTTTGAAGCTCTCTACTTGTAAGGAAAATGGATATTCCCAATAAATTTTATTTTTATTCACAAATACAATATGTCCACTTTATGTTGCCTTTGGCTGTCTGGGCATGCTGGGAGTTGCAGTCCGGCCTTCCTAGTGGTTGCCACAGTAAAGATCACCTTACTTTCACTTTCATTTCTCCCCCCCACCTTCGATTCCCTACCTGAGCCGTGATCTCCGGTGGATGTCTGCGATGATCGCCGGGCCCCACGCATCATGTCCTCAGGTAAAGGCCTCCATCTTGACATGCGATTTTCTCCAATCGCCGACATGGGGGGGTCTCAGGACCCCCCTCGGTGATGTGCTGGGATGCCTGCTGAATGATTTCAGCAGGCATCCCGATCCGGTCTTCAACCGGCTAGTGGCGGGGACCGGAATTCCCACAGGCGTATCCATGCGCCCTCAGTCCTTAAGGACTTTAAAACGGGGGCGCATGGATACGCCCGCTGTCCTTAACAGGTTAAATACAGTCTAAAGCATAGATCCCGATGTCCGTCCGCAGACTTTATCAAGAGTCGTGTGCCTTTTGATAACTTAGGCGCACAATAGGCCAGCCTAACACTCTGTAGTTTGGTCTATATTGATGCGGGACATAGACAGCTTTGATACATCTCCCCCAATGACTAAGCTGTGTGTTGTCTGAGTATGCCAAAGTGCTATTTAGAGCCTAATAGGAAGATTTATCAAAACCTGTCCAGAGGAAAAGTTGCTGTGTTACCCATAGCAACCAATCAGATCACTTCTTTCATTTTTCAGAGGCCTTTTCAAAAATGAAAGAAGTGATCTGATTGGTTGCTATGGGCAACTCAGCAACTTTTCCTCCACACAGGTTTTGATAAATCTCCTCCTAAGTGTCTTTACATGTAGTCCAGATACACTATTGCTTGAGAAAGAGCACATAACCCTAAATGTTGTCAATGAATAAATGGGCTGGAAAGTGATATAAAAGAACAACTGGGTTAATTTAACAAAAAAATTAAATGTGTGCACTTTTTGCATTAAGGGTTCATTCCCACCTGGCGTATTTTGCTGCGTATTTGCTGCTGCGCATTTTATTACCCATTGAAGTCAATGGGTTAGAAAATACGCAGCAGCAAATACGCAGCAAAATACGCCAGGTGGGAAAGTACCCTAACACTGAACAACAGTGCTGCTTGTAAGTTTATGACTGTAAGGATATGTGCATCGTGCAAATATATTAAATATAACTATTGCAATAACACACATATCCATTCTAAACAATTTACATTGCATTAAAAATTTAGAATGCAGCATGATTTAACTTTTCAAGTTAAACCCCAAAGGTGCTCTTGTTTTAACCCCTTAAGGACCAGGCCATTTTACACCTTAGGACCAGAGCATTTTTTGCACATCTGACCACTGTCACTTTAAACATTAATAACTCTGGGATGCTTTTACCTATCATTCTGATTCCGAGATAGTTTTTTCGTGACATATTCTACTTTATGTTATTAGTAAAATGTTGTCGATACTTGCATCGTTTCTTTGTGAAAAATTCCAAAATTTGATGAAAAAATTGAAAATTTTGCATTTTTCTAACTTTTAAGCTCTCTGCTTGTAAGGAAAATGGATATTCCAAATAATTTTTTTTTATTCACATATACAATATGTCTACTTTATGTTTGCATCATAAAATTTATGAGTTTTTACTTTTGGAAGACACCAGAGGGCTTCAAAGTTCAGCAGCAATTTTCCAATTTTTCACAAAATTTCCAAAATCACAATTTTTCAGGGACCAGTTCAGGTTTGAAGTGGATTTGAAGGGTCTTCATCTTAGAAATACCCCATAAATGACCCCATTATAAAAACTGCACCCCCCCAAAGTATTCAAAATGACATTCAGTCAGTGTTTTAACCCTTTAGGTGTTTCACAGGAATAGCAGCAAAGTGAAGGAGAAAATTCATAATCTTCATTTTTTACACTTGCATGTTCTTGTAGACCCAATTTTTGAATTTTTACAAGGGGTAAAAGGAGAAAATGTATGCTTATATTTCGAGCCCAATTTCTCTTGAGTAAGCACATACCTCATATGTCTATGTAAATTGTTCGGCGGGCGCAGTAGAGGGCTCAGAAGCGAAGGAGCAACGAGGGGATTTTGGAGAGTACGTTTTTCTGAAATGGTTTTTGGGGGGCATGTTGCATTTAGGAAGCCCCTATGGTGCCAGAACAGGACAAAATACCCACATGGCATACCATTTTGGAAACTAGACCCCTTGAGGAACGTAACAAGGAATAAAGTGAGCCTTAATACCCCACAGGTGTTTCACGACCTTTGCATATGTAAAAAAAATGTTAAAAAATTTCACTAAAATGTGTGTTTCCCCCCAAATTTCACATTTATGCAAGGGTTAATAGCAGAAAATACCCCCCAAAATTTGTAACCCCATCTCTTCTGAGTATGGAGGTACCCCATAAGTTGACCTGAAGTGCACTACGGGCGAACTACAATGCTCAGAAGAGAAGGAGTGATATTTGGCTTTTTGAGAGCAAATTTTGCTCGGGGGCATGTCGCATTTAGGAAGCCCCTATGGTGCCAGGACAGCAAAAAATACCCACATGACATACCATTTTGGAAACTAGACCCCTTGAGAAACGTAACAAGGAATAAAGTGAGCCTTAATACCCCACAGGGGTTTCACGACTTTTGCATACATAAAAAAAAAAAAAACATTTCACTAAAATGTGTGTTTCCCCCCCCAAATTTCACATTTTTGCAAGGGTTAATAGCAGAAAATACCCCCCAAAATTTGTAACCCCATCTCTTCTGAGTATGGAGGTACCCCATAAGTTGACCTGAAGTGCACTATGGGCGAACTACAATGCTCGGAAGAGAAGGAGTCATATTTGGCTTTTTGAGAGCAAATTTTGCTCGGGGGGGCATGTCGCATTTAGGAAGCCCCTATGGTGCCAGGACAGCAAAATAACCCCCACATGGCATACCATTTTGGAAACTAGACCCCTTGAGGAACGTAACAAGGGGTACAGTGAGCATTTACCCCCCACTGGTGTCTGTCAGATCTTTGGAATAGTGGGCTGTACAAAATTTTTAATTTGCACAGCCCACTGCTCCAAAGATCTGTCAGACACCAGTGGGGTGTAAATTCTCACTGCACCCCTCATTACATTCCGTGAGGGGTGTAGTTTCCGAAATGGGGTCACATGTGGTTTTTTTTTTTTTTTTGCGTTTGTCAAAACCGCTGTAACAATCAGCCACCCCTGTGCAAATCACCTCAAATGTACATGGTGCACTCACTCTTCTGGGCCTTGTTGTGCGTCCCCAGAGCACTTTGCGCCCACTTATGGGGTATCTCTGTAGTTGGGAGAAATTGCATTACAAATTTTGGGAGGCGTTTTTCCCTTTTACCTCTTGTCAAAATGAAAAGTATGGGGCAACACCAGCATGTTAGTGTAAAAAAATTTTTTTTTTACACTAACATGCTGGTGTAGACCCCCAACTTCACCTTTTCATAAGGGGTGAAAGGAGAAAAAGACCCCCAAAATTGGTTAGGCAATTTCTCCCGAGTACGGCGATACCCCATATGTGACCCTAAACTGTTGCCTTGAAATACAACAGGGCTCCAAAGTGAGAGCGCCATGCGCATTTGAGGCCTGAATTAGGGATTTGCATAGCGGTGGACATAGGGGTATTCTACGCCAGTGATTCCCAACGGATCGCAGGGGATCGGAGGAGGTGGCAGGCTTACCACCTCGCTCCGAGGCTCCAGCATGGTCCTGGCTGTCTGTGACAGCCGGGATCATGCAAAATTACCGGGCGGTCGGATCCCAGAGACCCGATCAGCCCGGTATCGCCGCAGATCGCAAGGGCGATTTCCCTTGCGATTTGCGGCGATCGCCGACATGGGGGGCCTACATGGCCCCCCTCGGCGTTTGCCCTGGATGCCTGCTGAAGGATTTCAGCAGGCACCCGGTTCTGTTCTCTGCCCGGCGAGCGGCAGAGACCGGAAAACGCCATGACGTTGTGGAACGTCATTGGTCCTTAAAGCCCAGGGTGCCATGACGTTCCACAACGTCCTTGGTCCTTAAGAGGTTAAATGGAAGATCCAATTTACACACTATCAACAAAGTATGGCGTTACCTTCTTGTCACTAGAATATTAAATGCAGAGATAATGGTGCTTAGTAGAGATGGGCAAACTTACAGTAAATTTGATTCGTCACGAACTACTCGGCTCGGCTGTTGATGACTTTTCCTTCATAAATTAGTTCAGCTTTCAGGTGCACCGGTGGGCTGGAAATAGTGGATACAGTCCTAGGAGACTCTTTCCTAGGAATGTATCCACCTTTTCCAGCCCACCGGAGCACCTGAAGGCTGAACTAATTTACGCAGGAAAAGTCATCAACTGCCGAGCCGAGAAGTTCGTGACGAATCAAATTTACTGTAAGTTTGCTCATCTCTAGTGCCTAGGGATTAAAGGAGTTGCCTAGGTTCTGGAAAAAAATAAAGGCAAATTGTATGAAATTATCTCCTTAAGGACGCAAAGCGTAAATGTAAGCCCTGCGCAGTCTCGCCCTCTATGACGCGCGCTCAGGAGCAGGCTGATGCGTGATATCACCGATCGCGATGGTGTCTGCCAATAATCCTTTAGATGCCCCGAGTAAAGTTGATTGCAGCCTCTAAAGCAGTGTTTCCCAACCAGGGTGCCTCCAGGTGTTGCAAAACTACAACTCCCAGCATGCCTGGACAGCCAAAGGCTGTCCAGGCATGCTGGGAGTTGTAGTTTCGCAACATCTGGAGGCACCCTGGTTGGGAAACACTGCTCTATAGTGTAAAAATAACTATTTCCGGCTGCTTAGTGGAGCTGATCGGGACAACCGTGGTAAAAACAAAAAAAAAGTTACAGAATAGCAGTTTAAAAAAAAAAAATTGAGCAATTTTGTCCCACAAATAATTTTTCTTTTCTTGTTTCGCTGTAGATTTTGTGGTGATATAATTGATGGCATTACAAAATGCATTTGGTAGTGCAAATAACAAGCCCTGACATAGGTATGTTTGCGGAAAAGTAAAAGCGTTAAAGGGGTACTCCGGTGAAAACCTTTTTTCTTTTAAATCAACTGGTGGCAGAAAGTTAAACATATTTGTAAATTACTTCTATTAAAAAATCTTAATCCTTCCTGTACTTATTAGCTGTTGAATACTACAGAGGAAATTCTTTTCTTTTTGGAATGCTCTCTGATGACATCACGAGCACAGTTCTCTCTGCTGACGTTATTATAATAATGCTTTATTTATTGTTGTCCTTAGTGGAATTTGAACCCAAGTCCCCAGCACTGCAAGGCAGTAGTGCCAACCACTGAGCCACCATGCTGCCCTTAGCATACATCTGCTATGCATGGTTGCTAAAATGGACAGAGATGTCAGCAGAGAGCACTGTGCTCGTGATGTCATCAGTGTTCCAAAAAGAAAGGAATTTCCTCTGTAGCATTCAGCAGCTAATAAGTACTGGAAGGATTAAGATTTTTTAATAGAAGTAATTTACAAATATGTTTAACTTTCTGCCACCAGTTGATTTAAAAGAAAAAAGGTTTTCACCGGAGAACCCCTTTAAGTAGTTTACGATAAAAAGACCTTTGCAGCCAAGTGGCCTCAGCAGCCATATGCCGTACTACTGATATTGTTTAGCGCTGAACCATGATGCCAGTAAGTACAGATTGTGACAGCAGAGACCAGTGATTGTTCACCATCACCACTGTCATCATTGCACCAAGGGGAATCTTGCAAAACTACGCAGCTCCATGTGATCTTGGAAAGTTGCTGCAAGACCATGAAGAGTGGAGGGAGGTAAGTGCATATGGACATATAAATTCAGTATGTTGTCTTAGCCTCTTATTAGGTACAATGTACTGTTTTGTATGTATATCAGTTTGTTACATATACATCATCCTAGTATGTAGGTCTATATATGTTTTAAGTAGGGGTGACCATGAATCTCAATTTTATTTGAGAATAATCCTTTTACACCACTATCTAAATATTTCAAAACATAATCAGCTAAGGCTCTTTTCACATAAGCATAATGGTCCTCTTCTACAACTGTGTTTTTTATGCCACTAACAGGATGGAAAAACTTTTAGGGGAAGATTCTTTTTTCATTATGGGATCCAATACCATTTTTGGTTCTTAATATGTGGTCCTTGCACAAAGCCTTCTTCCCTATTGTGTAAGTACTGTATATGCTCATTATGATTGCAATTAATCTGTTGCACACTAGATGTCAGTATTGCTTTGGAACAGTTGCCCATAGTATGCACAAACATGCACATATGTTAAGAAGTATTCCCAACTAAAAGATCCTATTTGTCCTTATAGTTTTTGTAAAAAATAAACATTTTTGCAAATATATATTTATTTACCTAATTTATAGCCTTTTCCAGATATCTGCATTTTTCTCCTCCACTTGTCTGTTAGTTGTCTAGGTTACCAGCCACCGCTACACTCATAAGACAGTGGTCAGACTGGTGACACTGCACATAGGACCTTGGGAGCGCTCAGCCTACTAAAGGGAGGGGGGGGGGGGTTGTGCTCTCCTTCATATCCCTCTATATATCTGTGCATGTGGGGCAGATTTATCATATGCAGTCACCCCCATAGTGGCTTACTCCTTGCTCCTATTGTTGTAAAAAGACCTTTTGATTATGTGATTGAAAAGTTCTTTGCGCAAGATTAACCAGGATTGCTTGAATGCAAGTGTTTGTATGGGTTCACTTATTGCAGGGCCGAACTCGAAGGGTAGCTGAGCCTGCTGAGAGACATAGCAGAGAAAAGGGGACTTAGGAATACCCCTTTAACTTATAAAGTTTATAGAGACTTAAACAGTAATAGTTGGAGGGCGCATGTATGTGGCTCACTAGAGAGGACTCGTTCCCTGTTAGCTTTGTGCCACCACCTGGGATTGTCTTTTTAGTGACGATTTACCAACTCCATAGCAGTAGAAGCCCTTCTTAAGTCTTGCTTACATGGTTAACCAAGACCTGACTCGGGCTGGACTCTCACAGTGCTCGCCATCTCAGACTATTCCTGAAATCTTCAGAGCGGGCCAAAAATCCAAGATAGAACTGACCCCTTCGCACGCTCCCAGCCGGGAGCTCTGAGAGGAGTAGAGTATTGCCAACTTCCTCCCACAGACTCATGAAGACCCTCTCACCCCCGCTGAATTATACCACTCGATTCAGAGCATGTTCAAAGCCGAGTTGGTCAAATCGGTAGCGGACTTTACTAAGCAGGTAGGTGACCTGGGACAACAGGTCGCTGACCTGGAGACAAAGACTAATGACATGGCTGAGGTGCTAGGAGCCTGGCATCAGACCAGTGCTAATCATGCTGACCGTCTGGACATGCTGGAACTCAAGATCGAGGATATAAAATAGATCCAGACGAGCCAATATTAGGATTTGGGGCTTACTTGAGTCCCACACAGACCTCTCCGCAGTAGTCACCGACTTGTTCAAGGCCCTGCTGCCGCAGATAGACCCGGTGTTGGTACGCATGGACTGTATTTATTGTGCTCTGGTTTGCTCCAAGAACCTGGACATTCCCCAGGATGTAATTCTATGCCTGCACTACCCGGAGGTATATTATCCTGCAAGCCACCGGAAATGTCCCTGCTCTACTGGGACTCCCTCCCTTGGTCCACTTTTATGCAGATCTCGCCCCTCCCCCCCCCCCCCCCCTCAACATTGAAGCAGAGGCGTCATATGCGCCCTATCACTCTAGCCTTACAGAAAGCAAGTGCGTAACCGGTGGGGGTTTCCCTTTGGCCTTCAATTTCATTTGCGCTCTACCACGTACACAGTCCGTACACCCTTTGAAGCCATGGAGATACTCCGCTGGGAAAATGTTCCATAATGTCTTACCAAGATCATGTATTGAAAAATAGTCTAGAATGGGGTGGAAGTATTCTTCCATGTTTATATCCTTCCATGTTTATATTCCTGGGAGGTGGGGTGGATTTTCCCTGCTTAATGTCCACACGACCCGTAAGGTCGCTATCTGATGCTTGAGGGACTCTAACCGGACTCTCAGATGTGCATCATTAACTCATATGTGCCTAATGAAGATCCACTTCGCTGACCAAACTGCAGGGTCTCGCCTATGATCATCTTATCTGGTGCTGTGATTTTAACATAGTGTTTAATGGGGTACTTTATAGATCCCATACTGTGGCATTTTGCCATTTGGGTGCACAGCAGAGACTCCTTCTAGAGACCTGGCGAGAACACAACCTTGCTCAGAGGGGTTATATATAATCCTCTCCTGCACATGCTCTGTACACGAGGATTGATTGGATTCTCACAACTACCTCCTCTTTCTCACATTTATTGTATTCTAGGCACATCCCCTGTACGTGGTCAGATCACGATTTAGTTTTTGCTCATTTTGATTTTGGAGTTAGATGCCATACACCCTATTCCTGGAGCCTCAATAAGTCCCTTCTATGTCGCCCACATATACAAACTCTGATAGAGACGGCCCTCTCTTCCTACTTCTCTACTAACACAACCCCTTTGACAGATGTAGGGTGGGTCTGGATGGCCCACAAGGTTTTCATGAGGGGCAAGTTAATTGCCCTGGCCTCAGGGTTGATAAAGAAGAACAAACTAAGGCCCAAACAACATTGGAACACAAGCTAGTGAGGTTAGTCACAGCTCACCAGCAGAACCCTATGCGGTATTTATATCATGCTATCCGGAGTACTAGATTGCAATTAGATGCTGTCCTGACAGACCGTACTGAGTAGGCTCTTTGGTGGACACAAGCCACATACTATAAAACCTGACAGACTACTTGCCTCTATGTTGTGACAACAGAGACTCAATAGGGTCCATAGCATACAGCTCAAGCCTGAAGTCCCTAACTCCAATTCTGCCCGTATATATGATGTCTTTAATTCCTTCTACTCCTCCCTTTATAAGGAGCGCTCTTTCCTCCCCTTCTCTGTCTACTATTGAATCTTGTCTTAACTCTTTCTCCCTCCCTTCTATCTTCTCTGCCAAGGACTCTCTTAATTTCTCTTTGTCTGCTGAAAAAGTAAACCAAGCTATCTCCGATTTGAAACTAGGTAAGGCACCGGACCTGGACAGCTTCTCAGCCCTTTACTATAAGAAATTCAGTTCCACTCTTATCCCCCATATTGCCTCCTTTTGGACTAAATTGCTTTTTGGTTCCCCCATGCCCCCTGAATTTCTCACTGCCTCTATAGTATTTATCCCCAGGCAAAATAAAGATCTTATTATCTTCCTATTCCCCTTATTAATTTGGACACAAAAATCTTTACATCCATACTTGCTCATAAACTAAATTTTATACTCCTAGGATTAGTCCATAATGACCTGGTGGGGTTCATCTTAGGCCGGCAGGCCCGCGATAACATCTGTAAAGTAATGAATGTGGTCCACTGGGCTTCCACATTTCCACTCCTTTGGGTCTTGAGCTTTTGACCCAAAGTCACGCCGCCTCCCATAAACTTGCATTGAGGGGGCGGGGCGTGATGTCGCACAGGGGCGGGGTCGTGACGTCACGATACTCCGGCCCCGTGGTCGTCACACTTCACTCTCAGAGCCTCCAGCTCAAAAAGGTGGGGGCAGAATGACAGATTGCGTGGGTCCCCTGCGGCGGGAACCCCAGGATCATACATCTTATCCCCTATAGTAAGATCCAAAGGAAAGAAACTCCAGCACAGTGTGAGCAGTTTAAAAATCACCTCCAATTCAACCTGGTGGAGAGGGACCGCACACATGCACCCTACTCCTTTAAAAATTAGTTCTTGGGGCTCCTTGATCTCTTTAATTGATAATTGTAAAATTATAATCTTGTCATGGGGTCTTCTTTTAAAGGAATTTTATGGCTTAGAGCATGGTAAAATAAGCAGCATGATATACTCCATTTTTGATGTGTCCCATATCCCTTGCTGAACATTACTGTCGGTTTTCCACAGCCATTGCAGCCAGAGGCCATCACGGGACCAAGAAGGCATTGGAACAGGACAGCTGGGGATCAATAATTTGCTCATGATTTTTTTTCTTTGTATGTAATTTTAGGTGTTAGAAACATGTACATGTGAATTTGTCATCAGAAAACTACCTCTTGTTTTAATGTTAAACATTTTTTTGTTTTAGCGTCTATATTTTAAAATATTCCCCAAATCTTGCAGTATTATATTCTGGCCAGTAAGCCTAATAATAAGCTGACACTTACTGTTCTGTAGTAAATGGGTTTGTAGGGGTCGCAGCTGCGACCAGGTGCCTACACTAGGGGGTCCACAGGCCCACACTCATGGGCAGCATGAGTGACATGAATCTTTCCCCCCCTGGAAGAATCAGGACACTCATGCTGCCTGCTTACAGACAGGGGTGGGTGTACATAGGACCTCCGCGTTATGGGTCCTGGATCAAAAAGCAAACACAGTTGAAAGTACATCAGCAGCAGTGAAAAAGTGGTGGCTGCTAGAAATCTTTATGATGGCACAGGCTGGATGAAGAAGAAAATAAAAGTGAATGAATCAGAGAAGACACCCGAAGTAACCGAACTGTATTACAATCTGCAGAGGCTGTGTACAGCTGGTATATATCACTAATCACTATATGGGTCACTGTATGGGGGGGGGTATTGGTTGTATTAGCCAGTCATTAGGTGATAGTGATATGTTGTTGTGGCAGCAGCAGCACTCAAATGTAGACAGAGGAAAAGATATGACGGGTGCAGGCAGTTGTAGGAAAATGTCCACTTTAGTCCCGAACTAGATAGATAGAAAATCCAAAACCAATGCAGCACTCCATGATGATAAAAAAAATGTAATCCATTAAAAAAAATTTGATGGATTATATTTTTATCATCTTTTTCACGAACATGGAGTGCTGCATTGATTTTGGATTATATATATATATATATATGTGTGTGTGTGTATTCACCAAGTTATTGAACTTTTTTATATTAACTGTGATTTTCTTTTTAATGATAAATATATGATTTACTTGACTATGTTCATTGTAATATATAAATGCGCAAAGCAATGCAAGTAATATTCCATACATTCTTTGTCTAAGTATCTCTGTTACTATTGACATTTACCAGAGTAATAAAGTTTGGGCAGTGTTGGAATGTCTGGATGCCAAGTAAGGAATTTCTGCAATGTTTAAATGTATTTTTCATTTGTAAGTTTGCACTGTATACTCCTCGTCAGTAGGAAGTTTTTTTCTTAAGCACAATAGTCTGTGAAAACACATAATCCATAAATCAGAAAGGCGTGTGTCCTTTCTTCTATGTGGTGTGAGAGTGTGATGGTTTAGCCATGCAAACAAAGGTTGGTCAAGGACGTCATGCTGTAAATAACTGTTACATGGTTACTATCAAAGTTTTAGCTCATCCATGGTAACAAGTAGATTTTCGTGTTGTGGTGCCATGCACCGTCTAGAAGTACACAATTATGTAACTATTCCACTGGAAGTGACTGTGGCTAATAGAATTAAAGTTCTTTTCATCCAGCTTGAAATAGGCAGACAGTTCTTGGGAGGGGACAGTTCTTTGATGTGCACTGTGCAGTACCAGCTAAGGTGTTCAGCTGGGTTGAGGTCAGGGCTCTGTGCAGGTCAGGATACCACAGTCATACTGAAACAGAAAAGGACCTTTCCCAAATTGTTCCTACAGAGTCGGAAGCAATTGTCCAAAATCTGGTGGTCTGGAACTAAGGGGCCTAGATCAACTTTAAAAAACAACCCCGCAACATTAGCCCTCCTCCACCAAACTTTACAGTTGACACAATGCAGACGGCAGGTAAAGTTATTCTAGAATTGCCCAAACCCAGACTCCTAAATCAGTTTGTCAGATCCAAAAGCACGATTCATCACTTTTCACCATTTCATCGAACACTTAGAAACCCATGCCTCGAGGTACCTGGCATACAGTTTGTGTGATCATTTTAATGCAAGATAAGGTTTGAAACTCTGAGTTAGCAGAGTATCTGTGACTTTTATCCACATTGCCCCACCAGCATTCAGAGGCCCCACTATGTAACTCTGTGGTCTGTCACTTCATGACTAAGCTGGTGTGGTTCCTAAATGTTTCCACTTTTCAATGAAACCACTCACAGTTGAGGGAGCTGACTTGAAGAGGACCTATCACAAAAAACAAATTAATATAGTATTCCTTGTGTAATTAGCAGACACTTTCCCATTCACTTGCTTTTAAAATTATCAACATAAATATGTTTCAAATGTAATTGAAAAAAAGGCCACTAGATGGCTCTGTTCTGTTCCCTGCTGCAATTAATACAGTGAGTTTTGTCTCCTGCTTGTAATGGCAGGAGACCAAACTCAGGAAGTGCTTCTCTTCACTGAGCTTGTTTGAAAGCTGCACAGAGCCTCACTGTAAGATGCAAAGAGCCTCATTGAAAGATGCACAGGGTCTGAGGTCTTCTATTCATCACAGCACTGCAACGATGTGAGGGAGGATGTGAGGAATAAGAACGGTAAGATACAGAGCTATTTAAAGCGCTGACATTTTTTTTAAGGGCGGAAGGGGTGTTAGGAGTAGTTACGGAATATAGCCTGAGTTAGTTTCGAAAAGTTTATTTGGTGACAGGTACTCTTTAACAGCAGCCTCCACTTACAGTACCCTGCTGGAATTAAAGGGGTATTCCGGTCCTTAGACATCTTATCCCCTATCCAAAGGATAGGGGATAAGATGCCTGATCGCGGGAGTCCCGCCGCTGGAGACCCCCGTGATCTTGCACGCAGCACCCCGTTTGTAATCAGTCCCCGGAGCGTGTTCGCTCCAAGACTGATTACCGGCGACTACAGGGCAGGCGGCGTGTGACGTCACTCCCCCGCCCCCGTGGGATGTCACGCTCCGCCCCTCAATGCAAGCCTACGGGAGGGGGCGTGACAGCTATCACGCTCCGGGGACTGATTACAAACGGGGTGCCGAGTGCAAGATCACGGGGGTCCCCAGCAGCGGGACGCCCGCAATCAGGCATCTTATGCCCTATCCTTTGGATAGGGGATAAGATGTCTAAGCACCGAAGTACCCCTTTAAGTAAGCTTGTTAAAATGACCCACATTCTTTCTCAAATGTTTGTAAATGCAAACTGCATTATTAGGTACTATTTTAGTGGAGGTTATGTGGTAAAAAGTTATTTTCTCCTCAGTCCACTCCAAGGGGGAGATTTATCTAAACCTGTGCAGAGGAAAAGTTGCTGAGTTGCCCATAGTAACCAATCAGATCGCTTCTTTCATTTTTGAAAAGGCCTCTGAAAAATTAAAGAAGGAATCTGATTAGTTGCTATGGGCAACTTTTCCTTTGGACATGTTTTCATAAATCTCCCCCCAAGACCATATAGTGGTTTCACATGACAGGTTCCACTCAGAACAGTGGAACCTGTCACTTCCAGAAGAAGCGGACGAAACGCTTTGAAGTGTGAGGCAGGGCGAACACTGGAGCAGGCACTAATAAGTGCCATATAATGCCATATATATTTGACATATAAGTAATGTGTACCAGGTATTATTGAAATATCTACAACCATATGGAAGTTATGTGGGAACATACTTTTCCCAGAGATTTGCATGGGACAAAAACCCTGACCCTCACAAATGGGGGTAGTTAAGGGTTAAATTAACTATCCTATATTTTAAATGGACATAAGTAACATGTGACCAAGTATTATGGAAATATCTCCAGCCATTTGGAAGTTATGCAGTAACATATATATATGGGAAAAACCCGGCCCTGGTAAATGGGAGTGAGTAAGGGTTAAATTACCTATCCTATGTTTGTTGTTGACATATAAGTAACATGTGTGCCAAGTTTCATGTTAATGTCTTTAGCCGTTTGGACGTGATGCTGGAACATACACACATACACATACACATACACACATTAGGAGACATGTATCCCAATTTATGCGCAGAAGCACAATGAGTTTCATGAATTGCAGGCAAATGTAAAAAGCCTAATTGGCTGCATTTGTGGGAGTGGCGTGGGGTATATAAACTCCCCTCTCCCTCAGGTAGGGGCGTATGACTCGTGGGCGGTATTTCTCTTGCAGGATACCGTGTTAGGGCGTACGTCTCGGAGGTGTCAGTTGTTTGCAGTGGGTTACAGTTATTTCGTGTTTCGCGTTTCAGGTTGGTAAGTATTCACTCCTGCCGCAGGCCCAGGCCCCTGTGCCGGTTACCCGCCTGCCACCTGCTCGCTGCCGCTCTGGGGGAGCGCTGCTCCTGCGGGTCGCACGGCCCGTCCTCCCCTGCCGGCTGTCAGCACTCGCTCGGCTGGCCGGGGGGGGAACGGGTTGTTGGGCTCTGCACTGCGGCGTTTTCCCCGGTGTTGCGCTTCCGGGTGTGGGTGGGGGACCTCCCTGGTTCAGCCGCGCCGCCGCCGCTCGTCGGCCCGGCCGCTCCGTCCGGGCCTGGTGCCCCGCTTCCACGCCATCTCCTGCCTCGTGCGCTGGCTGGGCGGGGCTTCTGGCCCGGGGGGGGGGGGGCGGGGTTTCTGTGACGGCGTTGCCCGGCGCCGCGGCGCTGCCGCTGCTCAGCTAGGACGCTGCCGCTGACGGCCTCCACACAAATGGCCCCGGCCATAGGGGAGGGGTTTCCCAGGACCCGCAATACAGTCCCGCTCCCCTTCGCCGCTCGGCTGGGGGGGGGGTCAATTCGGTTTCAGTTAGAGCCACGCACGGAGGCCACAGCTTCCCTCCAGTGGCACGTAGGCCCTACTAATCACGCCGGATTTCTCCAGGGGGCAGCGACTCTTTCCCACCACTGCTCCAGCCCCCCCCCTCGCCCCCCCCCCGTTTCACATACAAGGTGGGCACATGGCAGGAGTCGCCAGGCCCAGCTGGTCCTGGTTGCCAGGGGGAAGGGGTGTCAAGGGAGCGGGGTTGGGAGCTGCTTGTCACCACTACGGCACGGAATTTGTTTGATTGATGTCACAGTATACATATATGTAGCTTGACGGCCGGTGGCTCGTCAACGTTGGCAGTCACGGTCAGTCAGGGCGCTTCCTGCCTCATCACGTTTTGCTTGCTCCACAGGGTACCAGGTGGTCGGATTGTGTCCGTATTCCCGTATACATCTCATACAGCTTTCAGTTGAGGTACTTACAGAATCAATATTAGAGAGGGGAACCGTATGTTCTCCCCCCGTCTATCACTCCATACTCATCCCGTTCATTTACGCAGTCACGAGCACTCCCGCCACCGGTTAGGACGCTGCTACTGACACGTCTTCAGAGCCACGTGCGTCACCACACTCACGTCAATCGGCCCCAGCCTGACTCAATTTCAGTTGGGGCTTGACGACATGGTTATTTCTGACTCTTCTTCAGAACGACTCGACATCACTCATAGGCAGAGGATCACCTGCGTCTGACTCATCTTCAGTGGGGTCCTCTGCGTATGCTGTTCTGACTCTTCTTCAGCGCAACAGCATACATTTAGCCTCAGTTTCAGTATCACACTTTCCTCCATCACGCCTTTTCGGTCGGTCACATTCATGTGTAATTAATCTTTTCCTTAAATATCCACAGCTGGAAGCCATTACCGTGCGGTCAGTACTCCCGGTGTTGGAAGCTTTTCAGGAAATTCAGCAGGTCAGTTCCCTCCTGTAGCCAGGAGAACGAAAAAAAAAAAAAAACCTGTGTACAGAGAGTATATATACATAGATAGGGAGGGTATATATATATATATATATATATATATATATATATATATTTTTTTTTTTTTTCACTAGTCATTTTTTATTTGTTCTCTTTTCCTCTTATTCTTGCCGGCACCCTTCTATGGCCCGGACAGGTTGCCAGCAGCATGTCTCAGCCAGCGGATATCGAGGAGGCACTCTCGGTTCCTGAGACTCCTGCCAGGGCCTCGGACCGAGGCAGCGTGCCCTCGTACAGGTCCTGGACCATCCCCAGGCTAATGGAAGAGTTGAGAAGGAGGGGTGTCCCCTTTCCGGCCTCAGCTAGGAAGGGCGAGTTATTCAACTTGCTGAATGCTGACCAAGCCCCCCGGGGTAGCCAGGCTGCGGCCCAGGATCAAGTTTCAAGCGCCTCCTTGTCCCAGCTTCACACGATGATGACTGAGGTGCTTACGACGGTGTCAGGCTTCAAGGCTAGGCTAGACCTAATGGAACTCTCCAGGAGCGACGTAGCAGTCCCGACCGCAGCGTCGCCCACGGCTTCTACCTCTCAGGCCACGCCTTCAGGTATGCCACATCCTCCACCGATCATCACGCCCGCACATTTCATCCCGACAGCCATAAAAAAGGACATCCTTGAGGGAAAAGAGGTCAACCTCGCCTCTCTGCTAATTGCCACCACGGACGTACATGATACCAAAACCGTTGCCTGCGGGGAGCTGGCGGTCACCTTCAAAAGCAAGGACGCTAGGCTCAGCAGGAAGTTGAGTGTCACTGAGTTTGTGCTGGCATTTGGACTATTCAGGGACGTACTCTGTTCAGTCAGCCCTGGCCGCAGGGAGGAGTTGGACCTGTACTTACACAGGGTTGTGCAGATGGCGTACAAGTACGGGGGTACCACGTTCTACGAGTACCACAAGTCTTTTTCAGCAAAAGTAGCAGCCGCATACGCGCAGTTCGGCTACGTCACCAACTGGGGGTCCATAGACACGGAGCTATACTGCGAACATTTCGCGGGTCTGAAAGCCCCCTCCTGAACCGCATGCGGGGTGACCACGCATTCCTCCAGCTGGTGCCCGCAGGTCAGCAACCCAGGGGAACCCAGCACCAGTAGAAGCCTGAACGCCTTCACCCCTCCAGTTCCAAGGAACGTGGCCGCCCTAGATAGGCTCGGTAGACCAGTGAGGTACCTGGGCAAGACCCAGATCTGCAATAACTTCAATCTTTCCTCCTGCGTGTACAGCAATTGCAGACTACTACATGTGTGTTTCATTTGTTTCAGGGCTCACCCCAGCTCTATCTGCTCCCAGAAAGGCCCTCAGGCATGACTAGGCGTGGTACAGGTCCAGGTCCTCGCCCAGGTCCTAGCTGGTCATCCTGAGCCCGACTGGGTGAGATGGCTGGTGGCGGGTTTCTGCGATGGGTTCCACACTGGTTTGGTCGCTTTGCCGCAAAGCACGCATGAATGTGGTAACCTGTCGTCAGCCCTTTCCGAGCCAGAGATCGTGTCCGGGCTAATCCAGCAGGAACTGGCAAAAGGTTTCATGATAGGCCCCTTTGATGTGCCCCCTTTTCCATGTTGGAGAGTCAGCCCTCTGGGGCTTGCCACAGGCAAATTTTCCAATAAAAGAAGATTAATCTATGACCTCTCAGCGCCTTATTCCTCCATCATTCCCAGCATCAATGCTTTAATCCCCTCCGACGAGTTCTCCATGAAATATGCTACTATTGACCGAGCCATACAGATCATCTTACAGTCAGGGAGAAACACTTGGTTGTCCAAAGCGGACATAACGGACGCTTTCAAACTACTCCCGATCAGACAAGACCTCTGGCAATGGCACGGTGTCAGGTGGCTGGACAAGTATTATTTCGCAGTTAAGCTCACATTCGGGGCAAAGAGCAGCCCCTGGCTCTTTGACCAACTAGCCACAGCACTGCATTGGGCACTCCAGAACGTGGCTGACTGCCAGCACGTCATACATTACCTGGATGACTTCTTACTACTCGAACATCCTAGTCTCGCTCCTCTCAACCTCACTTCACTACTGTCTCTGTTCAAGGAAATCGGGGTCCCAGTGGCACCTCACAAGACGGAGGGCCCCGTCAGGCAACTGGTGTTCTTGGGCGTCATCCTAGACACTGTAAACATGCAGGCTAGGCTTCCCCAGGAGAAACTAGTCAGAACCCGGGAGATGATACACAACCTATCCAGGAGTCGCACGGTAACCAGGGTCGAACTCCAGAGCCTCCTGGGCATGATGGCTTTCGCTATGAGGATCATCCCGCAGGGGAGAGCCTTCATATCCAGACTTTTGGACCTTCTCCCTTCAGTATCGGGTCAGAGGCAGGTCATCCACATCAACAATGAGGCGATGGCTGACCTACTCATGTGGGATCACTTCTTGGAGAGCTGGAACGGTGTCTCTTTCTTCGTTCCCCCTTTATCAGACGGGTCCCCGACTATAGTGTCCGATGCCTCATCAGTTGGCTTCGCAGCCATTTTCGGGAACAGATGGTTAGCCGGCCCCTGGCCAGCTGAGATCCGCAACATTCCTGACTTCACAGTAACTTCAGCCCTGTTTGAAACATTTCCCATCGTAGCCGCCGCTGCTGTCTGGGGAAACTCCTGGGCTAACTCCACAGTTCGATTTCTGTGCGACAATTCCGCTACAGTCGACATTCTCAACAGAGGACGCTCTAGGTCCCCCCACATAATGCGCTTTGTCAGGAGGTTCATTCTGTTGTCTCTCCAGCACAATTTCCATTTTTTGATCGAGCACATAGAAGGTAGGAAGAACTTGGCGGCTGATGCACTCTCTCGGGCTAAATTCGGTGTGTTTTTTCAGGTACAACCAGACGCAGACCGGGTCGGAGTCCCGGTGCCTCCGTTCCAACAACTGCTAACGGACTAGCCAGATACGTCTCCATTGCCAACACTCTAATCAAGAAGTCTTTAGCTCCCAGCACGATCCGGGCCTATGATACCGCTTTGGCGGTTTTCTCCTCCTTCATGCAGGGCTTAGGGCTTTCCCCCACAATCACTTTACACTCTGCCCTAGCTTTTGTTGGTTTTTGCCATTCTTCTTTACACTTATCCCAGAACACCATCAAACTTCACTTAACAGGTCTTCAACACCACAGGTCACTCTCGCACCCTCACGCCTCTTCTCTACTCTCTGCTCATCCGATCAAAGCAGCACTCAAGGGCATTTCAGTCTTGTCGCACCCCAAATCTCTTTCTCGCGCACCGGTCACGGGGGATCTTTTCCGGGCCATGTCTTCCTTACTGGACACGCACCCTTTTGGTTTTCACCTCAGCACGGTCATCAAAGCTGCCATACATCTTGCTTTTTACGGCTTCCTTAGACCGGGGGAGTTCCCGCGCACTGGCTGCCGAGCACCCGGGCCGACTCTGAGCCAGCTATCATCCAACAGGCTAGGTTTCACTTTCACCCTTCCGTCCACCAAAACCTGCAGATGGGGAGCATCCATCAGATATTTCCCCACCTCACATCAGTGGTGCCCAGTCTCGTCTCTCACCGACCTCCTCTCAATGCTGCCCGGGCAAGCAGCGGACAGTCCGCTCCTCCCAGTGGCTGGGCATGCTCTGTCCTCCTCCCAGTTTACCAGATACGTCCGCTCCCTAGTCACCATGCTAGGTCATGATCCCGCTGTCATCTCAGGACACTCATTCAGGATCGGAGCGGCCTCCGCAGCCTCCAAACATGATGTCCCAGCTCACATCATTAAGAAGCTAGGCCGCTGGAACTCCAGCTGTTTTGACCGGTACATTCCGGATCCCTCTACCGAAATGGCTAATGTGTTTAAAGTGTTGGCGTTGTGATACAAATAAAATAGAGTTACACCCTACTCTTGACTCTTTGCCCTCTATAGGCGTGCCCTCGGTCGCGGTTATTGGGCACACCTCATCCGCTGTTTGTATTTCTTAATTCTGTACTAGGTCTACCGGGGTTCCAAGGCTCAAGACGGTAAGTACTCTTGTTCTCCTTTGTTCGTATACTTGCTCGTTCGGCCTTTCGAGCCATGACCACAAGTAAAAAGCCTAATTGGCTGCATTTGTGGGAGTGGCGTGGGGTATATAAACTCCCCTCTCCCTCAGGTAGGGGCGTATGACTCGTGGGCGTCACCCACCCAACCCTCCCTTTTTCTATCATAATCCATACATAGGGCATGCCCTCTATAGGCGTGCCCTCGGTCGCGGTTATTGGGCACACCTCATCCGCTGTTTGTATTTCTTAATTCTGTACTAGGTCTACCGGGGTTCCAAGGCTCAAGACGGTAAGTACTCTTGTTCTCCTTTGTTCGTATACTTGCTCGTTCGGCCTTTCGAGCCATGACCACAAATAGTAATCTCCTCATACCTCCACTCTTTGAAAAATGGAATCGATGATTTAGAGCATCTTGCTACGTGTGGCCAAGATGGCTTATATTTGCATAAAAAATATGGTCATTGCGCAAGATTTCTGCAGGGAAATGAAATGTACGCAGTTAATAATTTTGTGTGTGCTAAATATGTCACTCCAAGGTACACGAAACCTACACATCTGGAGGATATCCTCCACCAGAATGTACGCAAAAAAAGCTGCAAAAAAACTGCTTGTGCAAAATGATTTGCAGAAATGTAAACACAAAACGGGTAAAATCTTTTATACATGTCCACCATTGAGTTTTATATATATATAGCACAGGAGAAGGTAGAGCAGCACGTCCCACAATAATATGATAGCGGTGCAAGCAGCGAGTGGAGCCCCGGTCAAGGCAATTCAAACATCTAGGAAGGACGCTGCAGCACACGGGAGGTTCAAAAGTGTAAACAGTGGTTTATTCCATGATAGTACAAGTTAGCAACGTTTCTGCTGCCAATGCAGCCTTTGTCAAGCAACAAAATGGTGACCATACAAAGTATTTATATGCAAATGAACAAACAAATCAATCAAGTCAATTAATGTGAATACAGTGTAAAAAATACGTTTACGATATAGGGTAATTAAAACCGCTATAATATACATATTGCACAAGTGCTCTATAGTGAGTTAAAATCAATATACATATGCAAGGACTGCAAAAAGAAGTTGTATTATCATGGAATAAGCCACTGTTTACACTTTTGAACCTCCCGTGTGCTGCGGCATCCTTCCTAGATATATATATATATATATAGATTCCTTAGGTGCACTGTGGCATGCTCTGTGTGTATATATCTGATGCACTTATTGGTACACATTTGATATATTTTGAGGTATTATTAACCTATGTACTACCATTTGAGGTACTTTATTTGCATCATACAACACATGGAGGGCTGTGCGCCCCCCCCAAGAAATGCCTCCCCAAACCATTAGTTACCCACCGCCAAACCGGTCATGCTGGAGGATGTTGCAGGCAGCAGAAGGTTCTCCACGGCATCTCCAGACTCTGTCACGTCTGTCACATGTGCTCAGTGTAAACCTGCTTTCATTTCTGAAGAGCACAGGGCTCCAGTGGCGAATTTGCCAATCTTGGTGTTCTCTGGCAAATTCCAAACATCCTGCACGGTGTTGGGCTGTAAGCACAACCCCCACCTGTGGACGTCGGGCCCTCATACAACCCTCATGGAGTCTGTTTCTGACCGTTTGAGAGGACGCATGCACGTTTGTGACCTGCTGGAGGTCATTTTTCAGGGCTCTGGCAGTGCTCCTCCTGCTCCTCCTTGCACAAAGGCGGAGGTAGCGATCCTGCTGTTAAGTTTTTGCCTACGGCCCCCCCCACGTCTCCTGATGTACTGTTCTGTCTCTCTCCTGGTAGGCCTCCATGCTCTGGACACTACGTTGAAAGACACAGCAAACCTTCTTGCCACAGCTCGCATTGATGTGCCATCCTGGATGAGCTGCGCTACCTGAGCAACTTGTGTGGGTTGTAGACTCCGTCTCATGCTACCACTAGAGTGAAAGCATCGCCAGCATTCAAAAGTGACCAAAACATCAGCCAGGAAGCATAGGAACTGAGAAGTGGTCTGTGGTCACCACCTATTGGGGGTGTCTTGCTAATTGCCTATAATTTCCAACTGTTGTCTGTTCCATATGCACAACAGCATGTGAAATTGATTGTCAATCAGTGTTGCTTCCTGAGTGGACAGTGTGATTTCACAGAAGTGTGATTGACTTGGAGTTACATTGTGTTAAGTGTTCCTTTTATTTTTTTGAGCAGTGTTCCCCCACTGATTGTTTTTTTTTTCACCTTGTCTCATGTGTATATTATAACATATATTAATGTGTAATTTACATTAATTTTCATACTTGTAACATGATTTTGTGAATTGTGTTTTATTATAGTGGTAAGGTTGTTGTAGGTTGAGATATGCGTGGTATTTATGCTGTCTCATTATTTGGGATACATTTACTATTGGTTTGGTCTTATTTACGTAGGTGTTATCTACTCAGAACAGGCTTCACCATGGTCAACTAAAGAAATTGAGTAAACTTGCTCAGCAAAATGAGTGCTGCCGGCATTGCTGCAGAGGCTAAAGGGGTTGAGGGGTAAGCCTGTCAGTGCTCAGACAATACGTCACGCACTGCATCAAATTGGTCTGCATGGCCTAGAAAGATGCCTCTTGTAAAGATGAAGCAAAAGAAAGCCTCCAAACAGTTTACTGAAGACAAGAAGACAAAGGACATAGATTACTGGAACCGTGTTCTGTGGTCCAATGAGACCAAAATAAACTTACTTTTCTCATATGGTATCAAGCATGTTTGGTGGCAACCAGGTGAGGAGTACAAACACAAATGTATCTTGTTTACAGTCAAGCATGGTGGTGGGGGTGTCATAGTCTGGGGCTGCACAAGTGCTGCTGGCACTGGAGAGCTACAGCTAATATAGGCAACCATTGTCCCTGCACTGCATGGGGGTGAAGGTCACAGGTCTCCTCTCAGTGTAGGCCGCAGGTCCTGAGGCTTAAACTGAGGGGAAGCTTTCACCTGTATGCACCTGTGCACATTCAGCTGAAAGCGGCGCTTGCTCGCGAGTGCTTGTGCCAAACGAGCCCTGTTTCTGCCGCAGGCCCTTGCCTGCCAGTCAAAAGCATCCTGCATGCTATAAGTGGGTGGTGTGTCAAGGGTTGCTGATCCCTGTGTTAGGTCAATGTTTTTAGGGGAGAGTAAAGGGGAGAAAGAAGGACTGTTTGGGTGGGTAGCTGTTGGCAGCTGGAGACCTTGTATCAAATCATCAAACATTTTTGTTGAATAACATAATAATAATAATATCTTGGAATGTAAAGGGACTACAGTCCCCAAAGGAAGACACACTTCACAGAGTGTGCATCTTGTTGGTTGGGGAATTCCTGGGCTCTATAGGGTCAATGGAAAGGTGGAAGTTGTGGAAGGGAAAAGCTTTAGGAATGGGGTAAAAATTCCATCAGTAGAGAAAGATGACATGATCTTGCTAAATGTTCCAATAACAGAGGATAGAAAGGTGGAGCGGATGATCCGATCACAAAAAAATGGAACATCTGAAGGAGCGCAGACCTCTTTAAACCGGCCGGGCGAGACGGACAGGCCAGGGGCTGATGGGTTCCCATCAGCCCCTGGCCTGTCCGTCTCGCCCGGCCGGTTTAAAGAGGTCTGCGCTCCTTCAGATGTTCCATTTTTTTGTGATCGGATCATCCGCTCCACCTTTCTAGTGATGTGCTGGACCCTGCTACCCAGAGCCCAGAGGAACCTGGATGCTGCGACCCCTCTCTAATTTCTAAGTGACTGCAGGTGTTATGCTCTGAGCATAACACCGTAAGGTAAGGGACCACCCTGCCGGCCCATTTATCTAACCATTTACACACAAAGTCATCTTGTTTACCTGCACGAGGTGCGCACCGTTTTCTTTCTTGTATTCAATAACAGAGGATGAGATTCTTGGCACCATTACATCCCTGAGCAACTGCAGGGCTCCTCTCCTAGATGAGCTTCCTGATGAATCTCTGAAGGTCACTCCAGTAAGTTATGCCTTCCAGACGATCCCGAATTTTATAGACTCATCTTGCTTATATCAGCATGAAAGATACACAAATTACCAACATGCATATTTTGCCCTTGTGGAATTAATTCTTCAGTGACTTGACATCATTCCTCACCAAGTATTTTTCATAGAGAATGGGGGAGAAGAGGGAGGGTGTAGTTTCCACTAGAAAAGGTGGCGGAGCATCAATGCTGCCATTGATGCATGGTTTAGGAAAGAGAAAGTTGCCTAACAGCGACGGAACACGTGGGGCTCTGTGGGGGACACATGTTGGGACCTGTTTATACCTGCATCTGTCTAATCCCTGCCTGATATCCTGCACTGGTTTGCATGTATTGCTTTTGCATTCATTGCTATACTTATGCTCTGCAGGATAGCCAGTTCAGCCTGTATATAAAGTATAGGGTAACATCCCTTTGCTAGAAAAAAAACAAAACTTTTTTTTACAAAATCTCATTGAGCTACAACAACCATTTATTAAATTCCTTAAAAATCCCATATAGATCAGGTATAGAGAAAAATATTTTTAAAAAAAATAAATAAAGAACATATACACAAAAAAAGTTTGTTTCCCCCGTGTATCCTATGACATACAGCAGTTCATCAGGGGATCACAAAGTACAATAGACAAATAAATACATATAAATATAGAAATGCTCGTAAACAAGGGGAATAATGTGACAGAATGGTGGAAAAATTCATGCACATAAGAATGACATAAGCACATAAATTCAAAGTATGCAGGTAGCATTACAGACTCAAAGTGGCACAGATAGAAATATAGCACTAAGCCTTCACTGGATTATGTAGAAACAGACAATAGGCTGAACGAATTGCTTGTAGCGTCTTACACAATATTAGTCCTCCAGACAAATACCAAAAAATTGCTGCCCAGAAAAAAACAGCGATACACTGATAGATGAATCACCTCAACGAAATCAACTGAATAGGATCCCTCTGTCTACTACTAGAGGTTGCCTGATACAAACACTTTCCCCAGTAAACAGAAAAACAGGTTCAGAACAGCACTAATTTAAATGATGTAAACTAGTGCAGACCCTCTCAGTATTCACAAATTAGGCTGGGTTCACATCACATTTTCTCCCATACGGGAGCACATACGGCAGGGGGGAGCTGGGGGTTGAGGGATAGCCAATGTCATTGTTTACATCTACCACAGTAGTGCACCTAAATTCTTGTATTATTCTAATTTTTACACATCCACACCATTTATCTGGTGTAGGATTCTATTGTGGCGCTTGTGTTCTGCTGCACGCATTCTCCATTGTATGCATTTTATGCTGGGGATGGCCTCTAGCAACGGACTACAAGGGCAGGATCTGCTCCCCCAGTATATATGCACAACTGCATTTGGGGTTGAGCACCTCCAGCCATTTGAGACCACCTCTTTGTTGTTGCAGTACATCAAGGACTTACAAAAATAAAATAAGAGTACATGCATGGAGACAATGCATAACCCTATCAAAGAAGGAACGCAACATACGAAAAAAGACAACTAATTTAAAAAAATTAAAATATATAAAAATTACACCAGAATATGTAATAAAATAAGGTTGATGAAAATTAAAACTAAAATTAGATGGTGGGATGTATAGATGGGACAGGGATTATAAAATATTTGACCCATAGGCACAGTATTGGAAAAATATATACAAACGTATGTATATAAATGGATGTAAAATACATATAAGCCTAAAGATGTATATATCTATATATATATATATATATTTCCTGATCGTCCTACGGCGGCACACCATGGGTTAACTTTCCTTCTAACCCCAGAAACAGAAGAGTTAGTAAGCAGTATGCTAATACAGAAACAAGGTAATTAGGCATAATTAGTAATTAGACAACTCCTAGCTAGGATACAAAAGACCCCACAAAACAGGGAACACTCGTATTTAATTTTCTTCTGAAAGAAGACAGAAGAGCCTACAGAAGCAAGGCCCCAAACCCTCAGGCTTCTGGGGTCCCTGGGGTGAAATAAGGTCGCGTACTGGGGGCTCCCCTAGTTCTCCGACTATCTCCCCCTCCTCCGGTACCTGCCTCCTTCATGCCGATCGCCAGCGCTAGATGTCCAGGGCTGTCAACTGCCGGTGGGGGTGAGTTTGTGGTCTCCGGTCACCCGGTGATTCGCAAGTAAGCGCCGTCATGCTCACCTGTTGAAGGTTCATGCCGGCATTGCGCAGCGCGTCCCACGTGTCTTCCCTGCTAGGTTTTCTATGTGAGACGTGCGCGCGCAGGGGAACTTCCGGCTGCAATTGCGATAGGCTGTCAGTGCACAGCTCGCGGCGGCGGTGCGCACGGCGCATGTGCGATCCCTTCTGCGCATAAAAGCGCTACCCTGCCACTGGGAAGCTGCGCTTAGCCTAAGCAGCAGACTTCTCAGTTGGCAGAGGTAAGGAGTATTCCAAAGCTTGTCCAAAAGCTCCCTGAGTACCTATACCTTTCTTCTTAGTCTAATAAAAGTTTTTTCTCCCTTAGATGTCCCAATCTAGGAGGAAAAGATCCAGAAAATCCCACCATAGGGAATGTACAAAGTGCAAGCAGCCCTTACCTGATGAGTGGCAGGATGACATCTGTTCATTATGCGCCACACCCCCACACGCCTCAGCCCCAGTGGATCCTAAAGCCTTTCTGGGATGGTTTAGGACAGAGTTGTTCTCCACCTTTTCCGAAGTTAAGGCATCTTTGGGTGTTAAAAAGCACAAAACATCTCATAAGCAGCCGTCTCCCTCCTCATCCTCATCATCTGACTCCAATGATTCAAGCAGCTCTGAGCTGGTAGAAGTTAAGGAGGTTGAGATTCCAGAAGACCTTTATCTGTTGGATAAGGATAAGGTGCACACACTGATAGCGGCGACCAAAGAGGTCCTTGAGAGCAGTGAGGATGTCTCTCAAAAATTACAGAGAGACCAGCTATATTATTTTCCGCCATCTAACGATAGGTTGCTACCATCACACCCCATTATTAAAGACTGGTTTCGGAAGGACTGGTCAAAACCAGAAAAGTATACTGATCCTGGTTCAAGACTACGCTCCACCTATAGACTCTCTCCAGCGGCTTATGAAGAATGGGAAAATCCACCCAAAGTGGACCTAGCAGCAGCCCGTTTGACAAAGAAAGCCATCTTTCCGTCCGAAGAATCGACCTTACTGTCGGACCCAATGGAGAGGAAGGCAGACCTCCTTTGCAAGAAATCATATGGATCAGCAGCCGCAGCAGCTAAGGTAGCAGCGTCATCACTACCAGTCGCTAGAGCTCTACGGATCTGGGTGTCAGATCTGGCCCGGGATATTAAAGATGGGGTGTCCCGAAAGGACCTCCTAAAAAGCTTCCCACTGATCAAGTCTGCAACAGAGTTTCTATGTGACGCCCCGCTGGACGTCATGAAGTTTTCTTCTAGGACCTTAGCATTGTCCAACGCGACAAGAAGAGCACTGTGGATTAAGAACTGGGGGGGAGATATATCTTCCAAGTACAGCTTTGTGAAGCTTCCTTTTCACCCTTCCTCTTTATTTGGTCCTCAATTAAAGGGCATATTAAAATCCCTGAGAAAAGACAAGGGAGAATATTTTCCATATGAAGATAAAAGATCTGGTAAATATGGTAATTCACGTAGAAGGAGTCGATACTCGAGTCCATACAGGAAAAGGGGGAATTTTCGTCAGACCGGTGCAAGACGTCAGTACCCCAAGAGGCAGGAGTCCGCAGCGTCAAAGAAGAAGCCATTTCTGCGGAAAGACAAGGACCAATGACGCCAGGATTCAGTTGCACCCAGTGGGAGGCAGACTTCAAGCCTTTGCGAATATCTGGTCCCAAACCTCCTCAGATGCCTGGGTGTCAGATACAGTGGAAAACGGATATACTCTAGAACTCCGGTCAATCCCTCCAGACAAGTACATGGTGAATCGAGCTTCTCCAATAGTCTCGGATTTAATTCATCAATTTCTTCTCAAAAGAGCCTTAGAAGAAGTTCCAGTAGCCGAGCAAGGGAAGGGGTTCTACTCCCCCATCTTTGCGGTACCCAAGTCCAGCGGCGATTGGAGGTTAGTCATAGACTTGTCAGATCTCAACAAATTCTTTGTGAAGAAACGGTTCAAAATGGAATCGATAAAGTCGGCTGTCCTAGACATCCAGAAAGGGGACTATATGGCATCACTGGACCTCCAGGATGCATATCTGCATATTCCAGTCCGACCATCTCACCGCAGGTTTCTTCGCATAGCAGTGAAGAGTCAAGGTCATGTCAGACACCTTCAATTTACTTGTATTCCCTTCGGGATAACGTCAGCACCCAGGGTCTTCACGAAAGTCGTCGTGGTCCTGGTAGCCCATCTGAGACTATTGGGCATTCATGTGACACCGTACCTGGACGACTGGCTTATCAAAGCCCGGTCGAAACAACTCCTCATCAGCCATCTTCAGGTAGTGATAGAAGTCCTGAACGATCATGGGTTTCTCATAAACTACAACAAGTCACACTTAATACCCACTCAGAGAATTACCTTTCTGGGATTTATAGTGGACTCCAGCCGCATGAGGTTGTTTTTATCGGAAGAGAGGTCAACCAACATCTCCCAGAGTCTCCAAGCTCTGTTAGGTCTCCAGACATGCACAATTCGCCATGCCATGAAGATACTGGGTCTCTTAACATCATCAATAGAGGCTGTCTTGTGGGCAAAGTCACACATCAGGAGTCTCCAGTCACACATCCTGTCCAGGTGGGACAAGTCTCAATCGTCCCTGGATTCTACTATTCATCTTCCGAGGAGACTCAAGAAAGATCTTCTGTGGTGGCTGAATCCTCTGCGTTTCCTCCAGGGCAGGAGTCTGATATGTCCCCAACCGATAGTCCTCACTACGGATGCCTCCGCTTACGGTTGGGGTGCCCATGTCAGAAGCCTGTGGGTGCAAAGAGTCTGGAAAAGGGAAGAAGCAGCGAAATCCTCCAATTTCAAGGAGATGAAAGCAGTCTTCCTGGCATTGAAAAACTTCAGAGACACCCTGAAGAACCATCATGTGCAAGTTCAGACAGACAATCTTCCAACTGTTTTCTATATAAACAAGCAAGGTGGCACCAGAAGCAGAGAACTTCAGAAGTTATGTGCACGAATGATGAGCTGGGCAGAGAAGAATCTGCTCTCCATCTCAGCAGTCCACATAAGAGGTGTACAGAACTGCAGGGCAGATTGGCTAAGCAGGAAGAAAATCTTGCCGGGAGAATGGGGTCTCAACCCGAAGGTCTTCCGTTCGTTGGTGATGAAATGGGGATCGCCGACGATGGATGTCTTCGCCTCTCAAGAGAACAAGAAACTGCCAAAGTTCTGCTCTCTCTCTCCAGCGGGTCACCCCTTCGCAGTAGACGGCCTGTCGGTAACTTGGAGGGGGAAGTTTATCTATGCCTTCCCTCCCCTCCCGTTAATTCCTCGGGTGCTCAGGAAGATCCTCGACGAGCAAGTCCATGCGATAGTGATCATGCCCTTCTGGCCACGACGGGCATGGTTTCAACTCGCCTGGGAAACATCGAAAGGAGACTTCCTCAAGCTTCCTCCGATAGAAGATCTCCTCCTACAAGGAGGCCTCCTTCACCCAGACCCAGGCAGCCTAGACCTGACGGCATGGAATTTGAACGCCTAGGGTTAGAAGAGCAAGGCTTTGCCTCCAGCATGATCGATACATTGATGGCTTCCAGAAAACCGTCTACGGTTAAAACCTATGCAAGAATATGGCACCTCTATTCAGGTTGGTGTTCTAGGAAACAGCTGCCTCCTTCCGAAACAACCACTCTTTTACTCTTCCTTCAGGAAGGGTTTGAAAAAGGCCTGAAGCCCAACACTCTAAAGGTGCAGGTTACAGCGATCAATGCACATCTGAATGGTCTTTTCTCAAACTCCAGCATCGTCTCCAGATTCTTCAGGGCTCTGAAGAAATTACGACCACCGTATTGTCACCCATTACCATCTTGGGATTTACCGTTGGTCCTAAAAGGACTGTGTAGAGATCCGTTTGAACCACTACATTCCACATCCCTGAAATGGCTTTCCCTGAAAACACTCTTTTTGATTGCAATCACCTCAGCCAGGCGGATTGGCGAACTACAAGCCTTATCATGTAGAGAGCCATACTTGAGAGTCCTACCCAATGCGGTAATCCTCAGAACAATGCCAGGTTTTCTTCCCAAGGTTCCATCAGCCCAAAACCTGAATCAGGAGTTGGTGCTACCAGCATTGCTGGAAAAGGATGGTGAAGATCTACACCTCCTTGTTACGCCGAGCGCTCCGGGTCCCCACTCCTCCCCGGAGCGCTCGCTACACTCTCCTCACTGCAGCGCTCCGGTCAGATCCACTGACCCGGGGCGCTGCGATACCGCCTCCAGCCGGGATGCGATTCGCGATGCGGGTAGCGCCCGCTCGCGATGCGCACCCCGGCTCCCGTACCTGACTCGCTCTCCGTCGGTCCTGTCCCGGCGCGCGCGGCCCCGCTCCTTAGGGCGCGCGCGCGCCGGGTCTTTGCGATTTAAAGGGCCACTGCGCCGCTGATTGGCGCAGTGGTTCCAATTAGTCTGATCACCTGTGCACTTCCCTATATCACCTCACTTCCCCTGCACTTCCTTGCCGGATCTTGTTGCCATCGTGCCAGTGAAAGCGTTTCCTTGTGTGTTCCTAGCCTGTGTTCCAGACCTCCTGCCGTTGCCCCTGACTACGATCCTTGCTGCCTGCCCCGACCTTCTGCTACGTCCGACCTTGCTTCTGTCTCCTCCCTTGTACCGCGCCTATCTTCAGCAGCCAGAGAGGTGAGCCGTTGCTAGTGGATACGACCTGGTCACTACCGCCGCAGCAAGACCATCCCGCTTTGCGGCGGGCTCTGGTGAAAACCAGTAGTGACTTAGAACCGATCCACTAGCACGGTCCACGCCAATCCCTCTCCGGCACAGAGGATCCACTACCTGCCAGCCGGCATCGTGACAGTAGATCCGGCCATGGATCCCGCTGAAGTTCCTCTGCCAGTTGTCGCTGACCTCACCACGGTGGTCGCCCAGCAGTCACAACAGATAGCGCAACAAGGCCAACAGCTGTCTCAACTGACCGTTATGCTACAGCAGTTACTACCACAGCTTCAGCAATCATCTCCTCCGCCAGCTCCTGCACCTCCTCCGCAGCGAGTGGCCGCTTCTGGTCTACGCCTATCCTTGCCGGATAAATTTGATGGGGACTCTAAGTTTTGCCGTGGCTTTCTTTCCCAATGTTCCCTGCACCTGGAGATGATGTCGGACCAGTTTCCCACTGAAAGGTCTAAGGTGGCTTTCGTAGTCAGCCTTCTGTCTGGAAAAGCCCTGTCTTGGGCCACACCGCTCTGGGACCGCAATGACCCCGTCACTGCCTCTGTACACTCCTTCTTCTCGGAAATCCGAAGTGTCTTTGAGGAACCTGCCCGAGCCTCTTCTGCTGAGACTGCCCTGTTGAACCTGGTCCAGGGTAATTCTTCCGTTGGCGAGTATGCTGTACAATTCCGTACTCTTGCTTCAGAATTATCCTGGAATAATGAGGCCCTCTGCGCGACCTTTAAAAAAGGCCTATCCAGCAACATTAAAGATGTTCTGGCCGCACGAGAAATCCCTGCTAATCTACATGAACTCATTCACCTTGCTACTCGCATTGACATGCGTTTTTCCGAAAGGCGTCAGGAGCTCCGCCAGGATATGGACTCTGTTCGCACGAGGCGTTTCTTCTCCTCGGCTCCTCTCTCCTCTGGTCCCCTGCAATCCGTTCCTGTGCCTCCCGCCGTGGAGGCTATGCAGGTCGACCGGTCTCGCCTGACACCTCAAGAGAGGACACGACGCCGCATGGAGAATCTCTGCCTGTACTGTGCTAGTACCGAACACTTCCTGAGGGATTGTCCTATCCGACCTCCCCGCCTGGAAAGACGTACGCTGACTCCGCACAAAGGTGAGACAGTCCTTGATGTCTACTCTGCTTCTCCACGTCTTACTGTGCCTGTGCGGATGTCTGCCTCTGCCTTCTCCTTCTCTACTATGGCCTTCTTGGACTCTGGATCTGCAGGAAATTTTATTTTGGCCTCTCTCGTCAACAGGTTCAACATCCCAGTGACCAGTCTCGCCAGACCCCTTTACATCAATTGTGTAAACAATGAAAGATTGGACTGTACCATACGTTTCCGCACGGAGCCCCTTCTAATGTGCATCGGATCTCATCACGAGAGGATTGAACTTTTGGTCCTCCCCAATTGCACTTCTGAAATTCTCCTTGGACTTCCCTGGCTTCAACTTCATTCCCCAACCCTGGATTGGTCCACTGGGGAGATCAAGAGTTGGGGGCCCTCTTGTTCCAAGGACTGTCTAAAACCGGTTCCCAGTAACCCTTGCCGTGACTCTGTGGTTCCTCCAGTAACCGGTCTCCCTAAGGCCTATATGGACTTTGCGGATGTTTTTTGCAAAAAACAAGCGGAGACTCTACCTCCTCACAGGCCTTATGATTGTCCTATCGACCTCCTCCCGGGCACTACTCCACCCCGGGGCAGAATTTATCCTCTGTCCGCCCCAGAGACTCTTGCCATGTCTGAATACGTCCAGGAAAATTTAAAAAAGGGCTTTATCCGTAAATCCTCCTCTCCTGCCGGAGCCGGATTTTTCTTTGTGTCCAAAAAAGATGGCTCCCTACGTCCTTGCATTGACTACCGCGGTCTTAATAAAATCACGGTAAAGAACCGCTACCCCCTACCCCTCATCTCTGAACTCTTTGATCGCCTCCAAGGTGCCCACATCTTTACTAAACTGGACTTAAGAGGTGCTTATAATCTCATCCGCATCAGAGAGGGGGATGAATGGAAAACGGCATTTAACACCAGAGATGGACACTTTGAGTATCTGGTCATGCCCTTTGGCCTGTGCAACGCCCCTGCCGTCTTCCAAGACTTTGTTAATGAAATTTTTCGTGATCTTTTATACTCCTGTGTTGTTGTATATCTGGACGATATCCTGATTTTTTCTGCCAATCTAGAAGAACACCGCCAGCATGTCCGTATGGTTCTTCAGAGACTTCGTGACAATCAACTCTATGCCAAAATTGAGAAATGTCTGTTTGAATGCCAATCTCTTCCTTTTCTAGGATACTTGGTCTCTGGCCAGGGACTACAAATGGATCCAGACAAACTCTCTGCCGTCTTAGATTGGCCACGCCCCTCCGGACTCCGTGCTATCCAACGCTTTTTGGGGTTCGCCAATTATTACAGGCAATTTATTCCACATTTTTCTACCGTTGTGGCTCCTATCGTGGCTTTAACCCAAAAAAATGCCGATCCCAAGTCTTGGCCTCCTCAAGCGGAAGACGCCTTTAAACGACTCAAGTCTGCCTTTTCTTCGGCTCCCGTGCTCTCCAGACCTGACCCTTCCAAACCCTTCCTATTGGAGGTTGATGCCTCCTCAGTGGGAGCTGGAGCTGTTCTTCTACAAAAAAATTCTTCCGAGCATGCTGTCACTTGTGGTTTTTTTTCTAGGACCTTCTCTCCGGCGGAGAGGAACTACTCCATCGGGGATCGAGAACTTCTAGCCATCAAATTAGCACTTGAGGAATGGAGGCATCTGCTGGAGGGATCAAGATTTCCAGTTATTATTTACACCGATCACAAGAACCTCTCCTACCTCCAGTCTGCCCAACGGCTGAATCCTCGCCAGGCCCGGTGGTCTCTGTTCTTTGCCCGATTTAATTTTGAAATTCACTTTCGGCCTGCCGATAAGAACATTAGGGCCGATGCTCTCTCTCGTTCCTCGGATGCTTCGGAAGTTGAACTCTCTCCGCAACACATCATTCCTCCTGACTGTCTGATTTCCACTTCTCCAGCCTCCATCAGGCAAACTCCTCCAGGAAAGACCTTTGTTTCTCCACGCCAATGCCTCGGAATCCTCAAATGGGGTCACTCCTCCCATCTCGCAGGTCATGTGGGCATCAAGAAATCTGTGCAACTCATCTCCCGCTTCTATTGGTGGCCGACTCTGGAGACGGATGTTGTGGACTTTGTGCGAGCCTGCACTATCTGTGCCCGGGATAAGACTCCTCGCCAGAAGCCCGCTGGTTTTCTTCATCCCCTGCCTGTCCCCGAACAGCCTTGGTCTCTGATTGGTATGGATTTTATTACTGATTTACCCCCTTCCCGTAGCAACACTGTTATTTGGGTGGTCGTTGATCGATTCTCCAAAATGGCACATTTCATCCCTCTTCCTGGTCTTCCTTCAGCGCCTCAGTTGGCTAAACAATTTTTTGTACACATTTTTCGTCTTCACGGGTTGCCTACGCAGATCGTCTCGGATAGAGGCGTCCAATTCGTGTCTAAATTCTGGAGGGCTCTCTGTAAACAACTCAAGATTAAATTAAATTTTTCTTCTGCATATCATCCCCAATCCAATGGACAAGTAGAAAGAATTAACCAGGTCTTGGGTGATTATTTACGACATTTTGTTTCCTACCGCCAGGATGACTGGGCAGATCTCCTTCCATGGGCCGAATTCTCGTATAACTTCAGAGTCTCTGAATCTTCCTCCAAATCCCCATTTTTCGTGGTGTACGGCCGTCACCCTCTTCCCCCCCTCCCTACCCCCTTGCCCTCTGGTCTGCCCGCTGTGGATGAAATTTCTCGTGACCTTTCCATCATATGGAGAGAGACCCAAAATTCTCTCTTACAGGCTTCATCACGCATGAAGAAGTTCGCGGATAAGAAAAGAAGAGCTCCTCCCATTTTTTCCCCTGGAGACAAGGTATGGCTCTCCGCTAAATATGTCCGCTTCCGTGTCCCTAGCTACAAGTTGGGACCACGCTATCTTGGTCCTTTCAAAATTTTGTGCCAGATTAATCCTGTCTCTTACAAACTTCTTCTTCCTCCTTCTCTTCGTATTCCTAATGCCTTTCACGTTTCTCTTCTTAAACCACTCATCATCAACCGTTTCTCTCCCAAATCTGTTCCTCCCACTCCTGTTTCCGGCTCCTCGGACATCTTCTCCGTCAAAGAGATTCTGGCATCTAAAAAGGTCAGAGGGAAAACCTTTTTTTTAGTGGATTGGGAGGGTTGTGGTCCAGAAGAGAGATCCTGGGAACCTGAGGACAATATCCTAGACAAAAGTCTGCTCCTCAGGTTCTCAGGCTCTAAGAAGAGGGGGAGACCCAAGGGGGGGGGTACTGTTACGCCGAGCGCTCCGGGTGCCCACTCCTCCCCGGAGCGCTCGCTACACTCTCCTCACTGCAGCGCTCCGGTCAGATCCACTGACCCGGGGCGCTGCGATACCGCCTCCAGCCGGGATGCGATTCGCGATGCGGGTAGCGCCCGCTCGCGATGCGCACCCCGGCTCCCGTACCTGACTCGCTCTCCGTCGGTCCTGTCCCGGCGCGCGCGGCCCCGCTCCTTAGGGCGCGCGCGCGCCGGGTCTTTGCGATTTAAAGGGCCACTGCGCCGCTGATTGGCGCAGTGGTTCCAATTAGTCTGATCACCTGTGCACTTCCCTATATCACCTCACTTCCCCTGCACTTCCTTGCCGGATCTTGTTGCCATCGTGCCAGTGAAAGCGTTTCCTTGTGTGTTCCTAGCCTGTGTTCCAGACCTCCTGCCGTTGCCCCTGACTACGATCCTTGCTGCCTGCCCCGACCTTCTGCTACGTCCGACCTTGCTTCTGTCTCCTCCCTTGTACCGCGCCTATCTTCAGCAGCCAGAGAGGTGAGCCGTTGCTAGTGGATACGACCTGGTCACTACCGCCGCAGCAAGACCATCCCGCTTTGCGGCGGGCTCTGGTGAAAACCAGTAGTGACTTAGAACCGATCCACTAGCACGGTCCACGCCAATCCCTCTCCGGCACAGAGGATCCACTACCTGCCAGCCGGCATCGTGACACTCCTGGATGTGAGAAGAGCGGTTCTGATGTACCTAGAGAGGACCTCTTCGTTCAGATCATCCGAAGCCTTCTTCGTCCTATATCAAGGAGAGAAGAAAGGAAGGAAAGCTAGTAAAGCCTCCTTGGCCAGATGGGTCAGAGACACGATTCGGTGTTGCTACGAGTTTGAAGGTTCAACATCACCTCTTTGTCTAAGAGCTCACTCAACGCGCTCAACTGCAACCTCCTGGGCGGAGAAGTTCCACGTTCCTTTAGATCAAATTTGCCGGGCAGCAACCTGGGCGTCACCGACGACCTTCATGAAGCATTATCGGCTGGACATCTCTGCCTCTGAGGGGTCAGCTTTTGGTACAAGTGTGATTCAAGGAGCTGGTAGTATTTAGTTCCCTCCCTCTTATCTTTGGTTACCTGGACTGCTTTACAAGTCCCATGGTGTGCCGCCGTAGGACGATCAGGAAGTAGGAAATTTGTTCCTCACCTGAAATTTCCTTTTCCTGGAGTCCATAGGCGGCACAACTTTATCCCTCCCCAAATAAATTTTTCTTTATTGCTGCAAACTATACGAGTGTTCCCTGTTTTGTGGGGTCTTTTGTATCCTAGCTAGGAGTTGTCTAATTACTAATTATGCCTAATTACCTTGTTTCTGTATTAGCATACTGCTTACTAACTCTTCTGTTTCTGGGGTTAGAAGGAAAGTTAACCCATGGTGTGCCGCCTATGGACTCCAGGAAAAGGAAATTTCAGGTGAGGAACAAATTTCCTACATATATATACAGCAACAGGAGAATACAGCAGCACACTGCTAGCACAGAGATATAGATGAAACATGAGTATATAGATAAAACATGAGTATATAGATAGAACATGAAAAGCTATACAGCTGTAGTGCAATAAATGAAAATATGAAACTATGAAATTATGAGGTACTTAGCTTGCAAATTTGGCGCCAAATAGCGTGGACCGTCCCACCACGGTAAGGTGACCTCATTCTGGGACGGACCCTACACTATGAATATGCCTCTGTGTGAACAGTACAGCAGGCATTGCAAGGTCTGAAACATCCAAGGCACCTTATATACACCTAATAGAGGTGGGTGGGGTGCAGGAGCCAACATGGAGATAGCCACTCCCCCGTATGTGTAATACAACCAAAGAATAAGTTGGCCAGCACTATTGATTCCAAACTATTGTAGAAACCTGGCTTACAGGTGCAGGCTGCTGGGCTAAATATACAGCAACAGAAGAATACAGCAGCACACTGCTAGCACAGAGATATAGATGAAACATGAGTATATAGATAAAACATGAGTATATAGATAGAACATGAAAAGCTATACAGCTGTAGTGCAATAAATGAAAATATGAAATTGTGAGGTACTTAGCTTGCAAATTTGGTGCCAAATAGCGTGGACCGTCCCACCACGGTAAGGTGACCTCATTCTGGGGCGGACCCTACACTATGAATATGCCTCTGTGTGAACAGTACAGCAGGCATTGCAAGGTCTGAAACATCCAAGGCACCTGATATACACCTAATAGAGGTGGGTGGGGTGCAGGAGCCAACATGGAGGTAGCCACTCCCCCGTATGTGTAATACAACCAAACAATAAGTTGGTCAGCACTATTAATTCCAAACTATTGTAAAAACCTGGCTTACAGGTGCAGGCTGCTGGGCTAAATATACAGCAAAAGGGGAATACAGCAGCACACTGCTAGCACAGAGATATAGATGAAACATGAGTATATAGATAGAACATGAAAAGCTATACAGCTGTAGTGCAATAAATGAAAATATGAAACTATGAAATTATGAGGTACTTAGCTTGCAAATTTGGTGCCAAATAGCGTGGACCGTCCCACCACGGTAAGGTGACCTCATTCTGGGGCGGACCCTACACTATGAATATGCCTCTGTGTGAACAGTACTGCAGGCATTGCAAGGTCTGAAACATCCAAGGCACCTGATATACACCTAATAGAGGTGGGTGGGGTGCAGGAGCCAACATGGAGGTAGCCACTCCCCCGTATGTGTAATACAACCAAACAATAAGTTGGTCAGCACTATTAATTCCAAACTATTGTAAAAACCTGGCTTACAGGTGCAGGCTGCTGGGCTAAATATACAGCAAAAGGGGAATACAGCAGCACACTGCTAGCACAGAGATATAGATGAAACATGAGTATATAGATAGAACATGAAAAGCTATACAGCTGTAGTGCAATAAATGAAAATATGAAACTATGAAATTATGTGGTATTTAACTTGCAAATTTGGCGCCAAATAGCGTGGACCGTCCCACCACGTATTACACATACGGGGGAGTGGCTACCTCCATGTTGGTTCCTGCACCCCACCCACCTCTATTAGGTGTATATAAGGTGCCTCTGATGTTTCAGACCTTGCAATGCCTGCTGTACTGTTCACACAGAGGCATATTCATAGTGTAGTGTCCGCCCCAGAATGAGGTCACCTTACCGTGGTGGGACGGTCCACGCTATTCGGCGCCAAATTTGCAAGCTAAGTACCTCATAATTTCATAGTTTCATATTTTCATTTTTTGCACTACAGCTGTATAGCTTTTCATGTTCTATCTATATACTCATGTTTTATCTATATACTCATGTTTCATCTATATCTCTGTGCTAGCAGTGTGCTGCTGTATTCTCCTGTTGCTGTATATTTAGCCCAGCAGCCTGCACCTGTAAGCCAGGTTTTTACAATAGTTTGGAATCAATAGTGCTGGCCAACTTATTCTTTGGTTTCATATATATATATATATATATATATATATATATATATATATATATATATATATATCTATGGTATCTAGTGCCCGGGATAGGGAAAGAGAACTAGACAGTGGAAAGAAGCTAACTACTATATAGAAGGGAAAGGATGCAATATATCATAAGATCAAAACAAGATCATAAATATATTAAAACTTATATATGTAAACAAGGGAATTGGTATATATTAGGGATGAGCGAATCGAATCTGACGAATCCGAATTTGTTACGAATTTCAGGAAAAATTAGATTTGCAACGAATGCGAATATCACCGCGATTCGTTTGCGCAAATCGCTTCATTAACTCCATTTAGTGCGGTCCAGGCTCCAGGACATCTAAAATGGTGGATCCACATGTGAGGACATGGGGCAAAGAATCCTGGGAAGGCGGGAACAAGGGTCAGCAGAATAACCCTGAATCACATGCAGGATGCAGCCTATCAGCAGCCAGCCACCCCTGTGATGTCACAGCCCTATTTGATCGGCAGCCATCTTGCGGCCAGTCACATCAGCGTTCTATTACAGAGAGAGGGACAGACAGCAGTGTATGTTGCACAGAAAGGCATATTTACAGTAGCGATTCACCTCCCAGTCACATCAGGGTTCTATTGCAGAGAGAAAGGTACAGAGAGCAGTGTGTTGCACAGAAAAGCTTTTTTTTACAGCAGCGATTCACCTCAAGCCCCAATCCAGCCTAGAACTGATAGGGAAGGGAGTGAGATTGAGAGAGAGAAAGTGCAATTTTGGGTGTGTACAACAACTGAAAAGCTAATAGAAGCCAGCCAGTTATGGTGAGCAGAGCACTAAAAGGGTTTTGTCCTCTATTAAGTGTAACCAGTGCGTACATCTAAGTGGTGTACCATTCTGTTCCCGTTAAAGCCTTAAGGGCCTAGATACTGTGAAAGGCCAGGCAAAAGTACACACCTGCTGGTTTTGTAGACAAATACTGTTTCAAGCGTACTGGAGCATATTGTCCTCCCCTCATAAGTATATTCCACATACATACATCTAAGTGGTGTACCATTTTGTTCCTGTTAAAGTCCTAAGGGCGTCGATACTGTGAAAGGCCATCCCAAAGTACACACCTGCTGGTGTTGTAGACAAACACTGTTTTAAGCGTACTGGAGTGCATTCTCCTCCACTCATAAGTGCATACCACATACATACATACATCTAAATGGTGTACAATTTTGTTCCTGTTAAAGTCTTAAGGGCTTAGATACTGTGAAAGGCCAGGCAAAAGTACACACCTGCTGGGGTTGTAGACAAATACTGTTTTAAGCGTACTGGAGCGCATTGTACTACCCTCATAAGTGCACACCACATACGTACACCTAAGTGGTGTACCATTTTGTTCCTGTTAAAGTCTTAAGGGCCTAGATACTGTGAAAGGCCAGGCAAAAGTACACACCTGCTGGTGTTATAGACAAATACTGTTCTAAGAGTACTGCGGCACATTGCCCCCCCCCTTCCTCATAAGTGCATACCACATACGTACATCTAAGTGGTGTACCATTTTGTTCCTGTTAAAGTCTTAGGGGCTAGATTCTGTGAAAGGCCTGCCAAAGGTACACACCTGCTGGTGTTGTAGACAAATACTGTTTTTAGAGTACCGGAGCGCATTGTACTCCCCTCATAAGTGCATACCACATACGTACACCTAAGTGGTGTACCATTTTTTTCCTGTTAAAGTCTTAAGGGCCTAGGTACTGTGAAAGGCCAGGCAAAAGTACACACCTGTTGGGGTTGTAGACAAATACTGTTTTAAGCGTACTGGAGTGCATTGTCCCCTATAAGTGCATACCACATACATACATCTAAGTGGTGTACCATTTTATTCCTGTTAAAGTCTTAGGGGCTAGATACTGTGAAAGGCCAGCCAAAAGTGCACACCTGTTGGTGTTGTAGACAAATAATATTTTAAGCGTAGGGGTGTGTATTGTACTCCCCTCATATACGCACTAAGTATGTCAGGCAGAGAAGTGCAAGGACATGCACAGAGGAGTGGCAGATGCCTAAATTCATCAGGCAGAGGTTACAGCAGACTAGGGGCGAGTGGCAGCAGGAGTCACAGCGAGAGGACTGAGCAGTCATGTCTCGACCAGCAACCCATCTGCCCTCATGGATTGGTTAACACGGTCATCCACTTCATCACAAGTGACATCTGACATGGTGGGTTCCTCAGAAAAAAAACCTCAGTTGGCATGGCCCGGGAGCAGTCCCTGTCGTCCGATTGCCTCTGTCCTATGCTGTTCCCTCCCCAACAGAAGTATCTTCTGCTGTGGGTTTAACTCCACTATTTAGTGAGGTCGATCTACTAGAGGACAGTCAGCAGCTACTGCCCAGCCAAGAAGTGGAGGAGACATCCGCCTTTTTCTCTGCTAGGCGGGCATATAGTGATGAGGAGAGTGGCATGTCAGGTGTTGTTGTGAGCGTTCAGGCTCCTGTACAGACACTGTTGAGGAACCTGAGGAGGACATCAGTGATGTTCAGACACAACTCGATGATGATGAAGCCGATTGCACTTGGGAGCAGGGTGCAGAAGGGGCTTCATCATCATTAGGAGAAGAGGGTTACAGTTTGCCCGTGAGGCCGCAGCTGAGCATGGTTGGCAGTCAGCATGTTGGCAGAGGTGGAAAGTCTGGAGCCAAACGTACCCGGGGTAGACCACTTGCTTCGCGGCATCCTACCTTCCCGGGAGGTAGTGGAACAGGGGTTCCTGGAGTCGGCGGCAGTAGCGGTCAATCAGTGAGGAGTCTGCGGTGTGGCAGTTTTTCATCAAGCATCCGGAGGATGTTAACCTGGCCACATGCAAGATGTGTTGGCAGAAGATGAAGCATGGCCAGGGTCCCAATGTTGGCACCACGACCCTGCATCAACATATGCAGAGTCACCAGGCCTGGGAGAACCGTGGCTCTTATGTGGTGGTCCAGCCTGCTGCATCACCCAGTGGCACACCAATCCCTGTTTCAGCCAGCCAAGGCTCCAACACCTCAGCCAAAGGGAGCTGTGTGTCATACCCATCTTCTGTTGCTCCAGATGCTCCTGCTCCTCCTACTTAGAGTCATTCCACCAGCAATCCATCGGTGAAGCCATGTCCAAGAGACAACAGTATGCGCCCACTCATCTAATGGCACAGAAGCTGAATGTGCTCCTGTCCAAGTTGCTGGTGCTGCAGTACCTCCCTTTTCAAGTGGTGGACTCTTCACCTTTCAGAGAACTGATGGCTTGTGCCGAGCCGAGGTGGAGAGTCCCAAGCCGTCATTTCTATGCAAAGAAGGCAGTACCAGCCATGCACAATTTTGTGGAACAGAAAGTGGGCCAGTCCTTAAAGGGGTACTCCGGTGAAAACCTTTTTTCTTTTAAATCAACTGGTGACATAAAGTTAAACATATTTGTAAATTAGAAATAATAATGTTTCACTAGCGCTGGATGGGATAAAGTGTATCTGCACCCGACAACTGCTGCTACACTATAAATACGTTTCCCTGTAAATACGTATTAAATATATCAGCAATATGAAAGTATATGCATATAGTGTGCGCTGTTTATGGTACAATTAACATAAAGGAGACATGTTTCACGTTATTTACATACCTATGTTTAGTGCAGTGAAGAAAAAATGGTGTGAGGCGAGTAGTATACACTTTCTGATGTTTTTACATTGAGATAAGTAATGCCACTAAATGAGGAAATATTATAATAATGTTAGAAGGAGCACAGCTTTATGTGCTCCGTTAGTCCCCTTTTGGCTCCCGGGTACCTGTATCCTGCCGTGCGATGTTTCCGTGTGGGCTCCAATTGTGGGTCCTACAGCAGTTGTGAATCTGGTTTCCTCCTTAGACTCCCGATGATGCCCGGTTGGTAGTTGGTAGCATGGAGAGCAGCAGGAGCGCGCCCCGGCCGGTGGCGCCTCAACCAGACTGCTTACACGCTACGGGATGAATAAAGTCACTACTGTTTGCTGCAAATATTATATAACTTATCTATATAATATTTGCAGCAAACATATTTATCGATTTTCACCATATTGTTGCACTGCAAGTGACATGACTGACTCAATCGTCCGATAAAGCCGGGTGTGAACAATGTCCTATCCGGTTTTCCCGAGCGATTCAAAAGAGCTGCTCCGCTCCATAGATTTGTAAGATCTAAGAGACAATTGACCATAATCCAAAGACCGTGTTTTCTCAAGTGTTAGTAATCACCAACAGGTGTAAATTTACTATAAAAACTGCGCTACTATTAAATTTTATTATATACACATTTCTACTGAGGAAGGGGTCGGAGGACTACTATTCTCAGCACCCCAAAATGCGTTTAGGAGTCTGGCACTGTTCATACAGTCTGTACTAGTGCCCGCCTGCAAACTTATAGGTCCCGGCAACAGAGGAGTTAATTTAGCCACATTCTGCCCTGCCTGGCCGCAACCATACCTTGAACTATCTTCCACAGCCTACACCTCCCGTAACTTAGGACTCCACGTGGGACGCCATCCCTGGACTATCCACCGCTCCCGAACGTACCATTGCCAACAGACCCACTACAGCTCCCGTGCCGACTGACAATCTTGCCGGAGTGTCAGAACAGTTCCATCTACAGCAAGCCGGGAAGCAAGTGTGGTCTTCAGCACAGAACATCACTTCAAGCTCCCCTGCCATCGAAGCCAGTGGTACGGAACACCATACTGCGCCCCCCTGCCATCGGGGCTGCTAGGGAGATGGGAGAATCCAGCGCCCTCCTACCATCGGAGCACGAGAGGAGTGTAAGGCTGCGATCCACAGTAAAGATCCATCAAGCCGCCAGAAGCAGTGGTGAGAGATACTATAACAACATATGTATCATTTATCTGGACATTGACTTTATGTTACAAGCACACACACTCAGCCACAAAACTGAACTTTCATTGATTATATTTTTGTTTGCGGATTAATGGACCTTTTTCTATATACATCGGAACACTAGTACATAGGATATTATATTTTTTTACATTTTTTATATTCTTATCATTTTTGATATCCCACTAGGGCCCAGTGGGCTTATCACTAGATAGTGCCAGTTTAATGTGTTAATCTGTCATTATTTTAATATTTATGTTGTTCACACTGGTGTGGTACTGTGCGGTGTCCGTTGCTGCCGTGGCGCCGTGTCTGCGGGGGGGTGCGGCCCATAGACTGGTTTGAGTGGCATTGGGGCCGCTCTGCCGGTGGGTCGTTCCCCCCTGTGGGCATTGGTGTCGCGGCGGTGGTGGTCGCCGCCCGGTGCTGCGCCATTTTATGCTAGGGACGTTAGGGACCCACTCTGGATATGAGGCCTTGACGTGGCGAGTGGGCTTGTACTTTTTGATCAAAAATGTATACTAACAACCTGTTAGTTTTTGATATTATGCTGAGAAGCAATCAGATCATTATACAAGATTGTAGATGTGCACCATGTCTGTTTTTCTACCCGAATTCACACTGTGATTTCTATACCCTCTTTTTTTTTTTTTTTGGAACATGTGCTGCACTCTTCCCCACCCCCTCAGCCCAACCCTATATAAGTAGTAGTTAGCTACACATGGGCCATTTCTTTCCTAGCAGCCTCCCAGTCTGACTGGGAGAGCATGGTAAGTGAGCTATTGCACCTTGTTCACACTGGTGTGGTACTGTGCGGTGTCCGTTGCTGCCGTGGCGCCGTGTCTGCGGGGGGGTGCGGCCCATAGACTGGTTTCAGTGGCATTGGGGCCGCTCTGCCGGTGGGTCGTTCCGCCTGTGGGCATTGGTGTCGCGGCGGTGGTGGTCGCCGCCCGGTGCTGCGCCATTTTATGCTAGGGACGTTAGGGACCCACTCTAAATAGGTGGCCTTGACGTGGCGAGTGGGCTTGTACTTTTTGATCAAAAATGTATACTAACAACCTGTTAGTTTTTGATATTATGCTGAGAAGCAATCAGATTGTAGATGTGCACCATGTCTGTTTTTCTTCCCGAATTCACACTGTAATTTACAAATATGTTTAACTTTCTGCCACCAGTTACATAGTTACATAGTTAGTATGGTTGAAAAAAGACATACGTCCATCAAGTCCAACCAGGGAATTGAAGGGAAGGGTGTAAGGGGATAAGGGGAAGGGATGTAGTTTTATAATTCTGCATAAGCATTAATGTTATTTTGTTCCAGGAAACCCGGTTTTAAAGCTGTTAATTGTTCCTGCTGTGACCAGTTCCTGAGGTAGACTTCCATAAATTCACAGTCCTTATGGTAAAGAAGGCATGTCGCCCCTTTAGACTAAACCTTTTCTTCTCCAGACGGAGGGAGGGCCCCCTCGTCCTTTGGGGGGGTTTAACCTGGAACAGTTTTTCTCCATATTTTTTGTATGGGCCATTTATATACTTATATACGTTTATCATATCCCCCCTTAAACGTCACTTCTCAAGACTAAACAATTGTAACTCCTTTAATCGCTCCTTATAGCTAAGATGTTCCATGCCCCATATTAGTTTAGTAGCACGTCTCTGCACCCTTTCCAGCTCCGCAGTGTCCCTCTTATGTAGGGGCGACCAAAACTGAACAGTATATTCCAGGTGAGGCCGTACCAATGCTTTATAAAGGGGGAGTATTATGTCCCTGTCCCTTGAGTCCATGCCTCTTTTTTTACATGACAATATCCTGCTGGCTTTGGAAGCAGCAGCCTGACATTGCATGCTATTCTGAAGTCTGTGATTCACAAGTACACCCAGATCCTTCTCTACCAGTGACTCTGCCAGTTTAATCCCCCCTAAGACATACGACGCATGCATGTTATTAGTACAGTTGATTTAAAAGAAAAAAAGGTTTTCACTGGAGTACCCCTTTAAGCCTGTCAGTGTGTACCAAATTGCAGGGCAGTGCCGAAGTGTGGAGCTGTAACTACGGTCAGGGACAATACATGTCCTTTAGGGCCCACTGGGTGAATGTGGTTCCTGCACAGCCACAACAGCAACTTGGACAGGTCACGCCACTTTCACCTCCACGCTCTCAGGCTGTTGGTCCTGTGACAGTGTGCAAACACTGCCATTTCACAGGGTTTTTAGGTGGAAATAGGGAGAGTTTCCTGTGTGGGGCTGCCCTTTTTAGGGCGAGTAACACTTGCCAAGAAGGAAATTATTAATGTGAGAGGTACAGGGGAAGTTTTTACCCCCTCTGGTTACAATGAACCATACGTTGTTCCCTTCCACCTTTTAGAGCTCTTTGCATCACCTCAATACTTGGTGGTGTAGGTGGTACATGGTGTTTTTTGCACACCTTTCCTTTTGTTTCATTTAAAAAAAAAAATTCGATACATATATTTTATCCTAAGAATATTATTAAAAGTTATGTTTTACGTAATGTATATCCTCAATACTTACTTGTGCACACTAACACTTTTACAAAAGAGACCGTTTTCTTCTGCTTACCTGCCTCAGCTACTATTCTGATCCTGCCACCCGCCTGATGCCACACATCTGATGCTCTGATGAAGTTCTCCTTTTTTCACCCACCTTCGTCTGGTATTGCCACCCATCGCCCAGCTATGTCACCGGGTCACCTTCAGGACTCCTGATGCTGCTGATGCCACCTCCAGGCTGTCTCATACGGCCACCATATGTTCTCCTCATGCTGATGCCAGCTCCAGGCTGTCTCATTCTGCCACTGTATGTTCTCCTCATGCTGCTGCCCCCTCCAGGCTGTCTCATTCTGCAACTATATGGTCTCCTCATGCTTCCGCCAACTCCAGGCTGTGTCATTCAGCCACTATATGGTCTCCTCATGCTGCCGCCAACTCCAGGCTGTGTCATTCAGCCACTATATGGTCTGCTCTTGCTGCCGCCAACTCCAGGCTGTGTCATTCAGCCACTATATGGTCTCATCATGCAACCGCCACCTACAAGTTGTGTCACTGTACAGCCATGTGGTCTACTCATGCTGCTGGCACATTAAATAAAACTTTTTAGGTTCATCTATTTGAAATCTTCAATTTAAATGTTAAAAAATATGTTTAATCTTTTCAATTGTGAGGCCCTATGGTCTTGTCAAGTTGTTGCCACCTCCAGGCTGGGCCATTCAGCCACTATATGGTCTCCTCATGCTGCCGCCACCTCCACCCTGTGTCATTCAGCCACTATATGGTCTCCTCATACTGATGACACCTCCAGACTCTGTCATTGTGCCTTTCTGCGACAGTGATTCTAATAGCGATGCCTCCAATCCGCATGACATACTGAATAACAGTATTATTCCACTAACCCTGCACATACCCCATGCGTGTTACAACAAGGCAAAGTGTTCTACACCCCTATTGAGGCTCTCTGTAGGCCAGTAATAGCCATTTTAAATACAGATTTGCCGCAAATAATTTTGGACCAAACCAAATGTTTTCAAAAATTCGCTGCTTAATCAATATGGTGTGTGATTTTGTACGTTTTTGTCTTACTGTCATTCTCAAAGGTGGTACTTTTTTCTATATTTGCACATGCAACAGATTGACCGCAAGTGAAGGGCCTAATTAGAAGCATGGTGGTAACTATGGACTAAAGTATCCTTGATGTTCTTAGACCTTCTAAAAGTCATGGAAGGTTTATTGAGGAGGCATTTCAATAGTACCTGGTCAATAGTCAAAAGCAGCCAATATTTTTCCATTGCTTTGGTCATATCCTGTGTATGTGAGTGATAAGTGATGAATCGGACAGTATCAGAATCATTCTTATTCTTCTTTCTCTTCTCCTGCAAGAGATTGACACAATTACTTTGTTTGGCTCTCTCATATGCCATTCCTAGACACTTCTTATTGTAGCCCCTTTCTTGAAACCGTACTTTCAGGTCTTGTGCTTGTTTCTCAAAATCTAAGGTGTTTGAGCATATGCGTCGGGCTCTAAGATATTGTCCAGTTGGAATATTGTTGACTAAATGGCGTGGATGTCCTGATCTTGCATGGAGTATTGTGTTTACAGAGGTACTTTTACAAAAGAGATCTGTAGAAAGAAAGCCATCGTTATCTCTTGAGATTTTCACATCCTGAAATTCAGTATGCATGGCCCCTATGCTTGATGTTAGTTTTATGTTTGTTCAATCTGATTATCATATTCTCAAGTTCATCAACAGGTCCCTGCCAGACTAGGAGTATATCGTCTATGTATCTCCACCAATATTGTATCTTCTAATTGCCAGGGATAGGGAGTGTGCTGTTAGTGAAATAATACTGCCATTCAGTATTACATGCAGATTACAGGCATCACTATTAGAATCCCTGCTACAGAGTGTCTGGATGTGGCAGCAGGGTCAGGATGACCATTTGGCGTCACAATTGAAGAGGTTAAAGAGATTTTTTAATGTAATTTTTATTTTATTTAATTTGAATTTATTCACATTTTTAAAATCCTTTTTTGAGGACCCATTCTAATGAGCATCGAGCTGGCGGTCCGCCATGAGGCGAGTTACCACCTGTTCAAGCCCCTGCCTCTCAGCGTACCCCCATGCTCTGAGTGTCCACTTGAAAAGGGAAGGACTGCAGTACTACTTGACACTTGGACAGGAGCACGTTTAGCTTCTGTGCCATTGGATAAGTGGGCGCAGAAAGCTAGAAGTGGCTAAAGTGAAAAAGCTTGTACTTGTATCTTAAAATCGAGCTGGCGGTCCTTCGCGAGGCAAGCTACCACCTGTTCCAGCCCTTGCCTCTCAGAACCCCCCCCCCCCCCCCACCGACTGTGAAAGTGTGAATGTTTCATTTAATCAGTTATGGTTCATTGTCATCGCTCCAACCTGTTTCATTGGATTCTTGTGGTAATTCCACAGGTAAAATATGACGACGACCGGAAAGCCTCACAATTGAAAGGGTTGAAGATTAAAATAAAAATTTAAGATTTTGATTAGATTCACAAGTTTAATGTCCCGGGTGCCCGAAGCATTTACTTTGAACTAATACTGTATGACCCCAAAACCCAATATAACAAGGAGTCACATGGCGGCACAATGACAGAGCCTAGAGGTTACAGCAGCCCGACGAGACCATAGGGCCTCACAATTAAAAAGATAAAAGATATTTTGTAAAATTTAAATTGAAGATTTTATATAGCTTTAAAATTTTAAAGTTTCACTTAATGTGCTAATAGCATGAGGAGACCATATGGCGGCACAATGAGGTGGCAGCATCAGCATGAGGAGACCATATGGCAGCACAATAAGAGAGTCTGGTGGTGGCAGCATCAGCATGAGGAGACCATATGGCGGCCCAATGACAGAGCCTGGAGGTGGCAGCAGAAGCATGAGGACCATGCCAACTGAGGGTTGAGTCTGAGGAACCCATTGATGTCACTTGGGATGAAGTAGCTGACCGAGTGAACCAATCAATCAATCACAGCTGTTGGGTTGCTGGTCGAGACATGACTGCTAGCTGACGCCAGGAGCTCAGACCTCTCGCTGCGACTCCTGCTGCCACACACCCCTACTCTGCTGCAACCTCTGCCTGCGCCTGATGAATTTAGGCCTCTGCCACTCTGTGCACGTCCTGGCACTTCTCTGCTTGACATACTTATACACCAGCTGAGTGCATATATTTTACACTTTTGACAGGAAGACAATGTGCTCCACTACGCTTAAAAGTGTATTAGACTACAGAAACAAGTGTGTAGCTTTGTCTGGCCTTTCACAGTAACTAGGCCCACATTAGTTTAACAGGAAAATATATAAAGGACACCACATAGGTGTACATACAGTTTATACTTATGAGAGGTGGACAATACACTCTGCTTAAAACTGTATTAGGCTACAGAAACAAGGGTGTAGCTTTGGCTGGCCTTTCACAGTAACTAGGCGAAATTAGTTGTACAGGAAAAAAAACATACACCAGCTATGTACACACAGGTTACACTTATGAGAGGACAATAAGCTCCGATACGCAACCTGTATTAGCCACTGTAATCAGGTGACTTTCGTGCTCATCCTAAACTGGCCCCTGTTAGCTTTACAGTTGTTGTACACCCAACTGCAGCAGTACAGAATCTCTGTCTAGTACAGCCCAGTACAGTATTATTATGCACTAATAGCAGGTGACAATGGCTTTTAGTGCTCAGCCTAATGGGCGCCTGTTAGATTTAGAGTTTTTGTACACCCAACTGCAGCAGTACAGAATCGCTGTGTAGTAGAGCCCAGTACAGTATTATTAGGCACTAATAGCAGGTGACAATGGCTTTTAGTGCTCCGACTAACTGGCCCCTTTAAGCTTTAGAGTTGCTGTACAAAAAAATATGTTATGGCTGCCCCATTCTGCCTTTGTCAAGAAAGTACAGAGGTCTAACTTTGTCAGACATTGCATTAAATGGGCACTGTCATGAAATAAAAAAATTGATATGTTGTAGTACTTAAGTACTACAACATATCTCTAATATAGTTTAACCCCTTAAGGACCGGAGGTTTTTCCGTTTTTGCATTTTCGTTTTTTGCTCCTTGCCTTTAAAAAATCATAACTCTTTCAAATTTACACCTAAAAATCCATATGATGGCTTATTTTTTGCGCCACCAATTCTACTTTGTAATGACGTTAGTCATTTTGCCCAAAAATCTATGGTGAAGCGGGAAAAAAATCATTGTGCGACAAAATTGAAAAAAAAACGCTGTTTTGTAACTTTTGGGGGCTTCCGTTTCTACGTAGTACATTTTTCGGTAAAAATGACACCTGATATGTATTCTGTAGGTCCATACGATTAAAATGATATCCTACTTATATAGGTTTGATTTTGTCGGACTTCTGGAAAAAATCATAACTACATGCAGGAAAATTAATACGTTTAAAATTGTCATCTTCTGACCCCTATAACTTTTTTATTTTTCCGTGTATGGGGCGGTATGAGCACTCATTTTTTGCGCCGTGATCTGAAGTTTTTAACGGTACCATTTTTGCATTGATAGGACTTATTGATCACTTTTTATTCATTTTTAAATGATATAAAAAGTGACCAAAAATGCACTATTTTGGACTTTGGAATTTTTTTGCGCGCACGCCATTGACCGAGCGGTTTAATTAATGATATATTTTTATAATTCGGACATTTCCGCACGCGGTGATACCACATATGTTTATTTTTATTTTTATTTACACTGTGTTTTTTTTTTATTGGAAAAGGGGGGTGATTCAAACTTTTAATAGGGGAGGAGTTAAATGATGTTTATTCACTTTTTTTTTTCACTTTTTTTTTGCAGTGTTATAGGTCCCATAGGGACCTATAACACTGCACACACTGATCTTCTATGTTGATCACTGGTTTCTCATAAGAAACCAGTGATCAACGATTCTGCCGGATGACTGCTCATGCCTGGATCTCAGGCACTGAGCAGTCATTCGGCGATCGGACAGCGAGGAGGCAGGTAGGGGCCCTCCCGCTGTCCTGTCAGCTTTTCGGGATGCCGCGATTAGCCGCGGCTATCCCGAACAGCCCGACTGAGCTAGCCGGGAACTTTCACTTTCACTTTTAGCCGCGCGGCTCAGCTTTGAGCGCGCGGCTAAAGGGTTAATAGCGCGCGGCGCCGCGATCGGCGCTGCGCGCTATTAGAGGCGGGTCCCGGCTTCACTATGACGCCGGGTCCGCCATGATATGACGCGGGGTTACTGTGTAACCCCGCGTTATATCAGAAGAGCAGGACCAAGGACGTACCGGTACGTCCTTGGTCCTTAAGGGGTTAATAAAAAAAAGTGATTTTAAACCAGTTTAAAATCACTTTTAAATTCGGCCACTAGGGGTCGCCCTCCTAGTGGCCGAATGCATTCGGCAGTGACGTCACTACAGAATTTCGTCTCATTTGAGCCTGGCAAATGAGTCGAAATTCCAGTCACTGCGGTGCTCGCTCCCGCCTGTCAATCAAACAGGCGAGAGCGAGCACAGTGAAATCCAGGGCTGCGCATTGGCTCCCTGGACTCTCACACTGGCTGCCTCCCTGCTGCATATTCTCCCTGCAGCAGGGAGGAACATGGCTCTTACCTCTGCTTACAGCCCCGGCTCCAGTGGGGATACGCCACCTCCTCACTGCTCCTTGCAGCTGTGTACTCTCATTGCCGCGGGGAGCGCGTTATATGGAGCAACAAGTGTATGCCCGGCTTCCTGTCATGCTCCTACACTCTGGTAACTCTCTCTATGGTTCTGGAGGACTTTCAATCCTCCAGAAACATAGAGACAGTTTCCAGAGTGTACGGGCATGACAGGAAGCCGGGCATACACTTGTTGCTTGCTACGGACCCCCGCTCATGGTCCGGCACAGGTGAGGGGGAGGGGGATGCGATATTGGTCGGGGGCTGGGTGTCTTCCAACACAGGGTGCCTCCAGTTGTTTCCCCACTACAACTCCCAGCATGCCCTGACAGCAAATAGATGTCAGGGCATGCTGGGAGTTGTGGTGGTGAAACAGCTGGAGGCACCCTGTCCTGAGAACTATGGGCGGAACTCGGCCCCCAGCAGGCATCAGTGACGTGGTGCCTGCTGGGGAAGTCTGCCTGGTAGTGAGCACACTACCAGGCAGACAAAATGCCATTTTTAAGATAATAAAAAAAAAAAATAAAGGCAGGGAGGGGGTTAGGGATAGATGGGCAATAGGCAGGGACAGAAAAAAAAAAAAAGAGGATGGTGGGAGCTACCCTTTAAAGGAGTTATCCAGGAATAGAAAAACAGAGCTACTTTCTTTAAAAATCGCTCCCCATCTGTCTCCAGGTTGGCTGTGGTTCTGCAGCTCTGTTCTATTGAAGTGAATGGAATCAAGTTGTATAACCACATACAACCTGGAGACAGACGTGGAGCTGTTTTTAAAAGAAATTAGCTGGGTTTTTCTATTCCTGGATAACCACTTTAAAATATGCCTTTCAACTATTGTACTGTCTTTAACAATATACATTTATTTTGCATATTCCATGCTGTCTAAAAATATATGTTTAACAAATGAGGAAGAACATGAATTTACTGGTGACATAAGACAGTCCCTTATTGTCTGCTCTAAACGTCTTGGCCTGTCCATACTAAATGGCTGCATTCATTTAGGTACATGCCACTGGAACAAAAGCATTAGTGTTAAATCTCAAGTACATCAAATAGACTCATATGTCTTTAAAGCCAAGAAGAGACAGAACTGGATATGCCTGTCCTTAGTGGAGCAGTTATGTACTAGCAACTCACTGAAAAGGATTTAGTGTTTGGTAACCTGATCTTATTATTACTTGTTACTTCTTTTATTCTAGAAAATGCCATCACTCCTCTTATTGTTGTGCTGCGTTGTTCACTGAATATTTCCAAACAGCAAGCAGCAAGCATAGGCTTACAAGATGGCAAGACAAACTAGATACTTACGATTATAATAGGATGAATAAAATGTCAGCAGACACTCCATTTACCGGCGGCACATAATTCACTAATCTACTGTACACCCTATTTATTTAACTATTGTAGGGCTTTAAATTATATACACAAACACATATTGCTGCACAAAAATCATCCACAAATGTGTATCTTTATTCAAACAACAATAGAAGGATGTAAGATGAAAGAGTGCAAGTCAACAAAGAAATATGAAATGAGCAATGGCATTAACAAATACGCCATAATGAATTCATGCAAAGTGTTGTGTGCATATCACATGGTATCAATCTAGACTGTTCACATTATATCCTTACCAAACAACTCTAAACATTTATCATTTGTAAGTGAAAATGCACAAAATGGGATTATTAATATACAATATATAAACTGATTATGTACATAAACAGTATCAGTATTGTTTTACTATATTGTTGAATTGTAACATGTCAATGGTTGTCTCTAACTTTCCCCTTCTGTGCTGTATAACCGATGCCCTTTAAGAAATGTGACTGGTAGCAAAAGAAGGGAACTACCAAGGCCCAATCCAGCTAAAATGTCTAATTAATGTCCTATGTCTACATTTTCTACTATTTATCTCTCTCTCTCTCTCTCTCTCTCTCTCTCTCTCTCTCTCTCTCTCTCTCTCTCTCTCTCTCTCTCTCTCTCTCTCTCTCTCTGATATTATTGTAATACATATTAAATATGTATTATAACATAAACTGCCTTTTAATAAATAAACTTATTTTAAATATTCCATGCAGCTCCATGAATAAAAATGTAAGTTAAAATAAAAATAAAAACAAAGCAGTCTTTTTTCTTTCTTTCTTTTTAATTTTTATTTCACTTTTTCATAGCTTATTACAAAATTAGACCTATACAAAGATCAAACAAATAAAAATTCACAATAGATTATTTCGCCCCCTCCCATAGACTTGCATTGAGGGGACGGGGCATGACGTCACACAGGGGCGGAGTCATGACGTCACGGACTTCCATTCTGGTGGTCGTGACCCAGACCCTCCAGCGCTTCCGGAGCAGAAACAAGTGGGTGCCGCATGCTATATTGCGGGGGTCCCCAGCGGTGGGACTCCCGTGATCAGACATCTTATCCCCTATCCTTTGGATAGGGGATAAGATGTCAAGGGGTGGAGTACCCCTTTAACTGTGCAAACCAAAACTCTTTATTTAACTCTAAATCTGCCTGCAACCTTAATGTATCAAAGGAGACCGGTCTTCCTTGTGTGTATAACTGATTGATATATCTAATTCCCTTTTGTCTCCAAAGAACACTATTTCACCCCCTATTAAATTCCATAAGACTACTATTACCCCATATTGGTGTGAATTCAAAACTCCTTCTAAAAACAAAGCAGTCCACTTGTTGATGGTCTGTATGTAAATGTCTTTTTTCTACACAGCAGAACTGTAAACTGTAATAAAAGAGGCAAACATGATATTGGACATATGTCTGATTTATACTACAGTAGGGACATATGTATTAAGTGTAAATGAAAATGACTTGCTTTCTAGGTTATATTTTTTTCTGTACATGGTGAGAGCAATGAATGTTAAGTCCGTACCAGGACATGGGTCACATATAACATATTAAGTTATTTTTCCCCTAGGTACTGTACATGGAGCAGCAAGTTGTCCTATTGGACAGATATGAAAATTGTAGATGCTTTTTTTGTATTAATCTTTCAACCAAAATCAGAATGTGATTATATATATATATATATATATATATATATATATATATATATATAATAAATTACTATTATTATTATAAGTACATAGTTGCTTATATGCTTGTATTTAAAAATTTTAAAAATTTTAAAAAATGTAAAAAGTACAATAATACCATAAAGTGCTGGATAGAGCTGAATGTTTCTTACGTTTCCAATAGTTCTGTAAAATTCTATACAAAGTAAAACACTTCAGCTATTACCGGTAATAACATTTTATGTATTTCACTCAATGCTCGGTCAACAGCTGAAGTGATAAGAGATCCAGAGAGGTATACTGTTGCAAGCTAACAAGGTTCATTTTGTTAAGCGGGAGTTTTTGGAATCTTAGGAGATACTTTAGGTGAATGTATTGGTGACAGAGGAGACCTGCTAAGAGGACTTTTGACTTCAGACTCCATATTGGTTGTTGTTGGTTTAGGAGTTTGCAGTTTGCTTGGTGTTCCTGGCACTGTAGCTTCTTCTGCTTTAACTGTACTTATAGGTGTTTTGACCTTTTTATTTGGGGTACCACTTGACAGTACTGGTACCTGTGTTTGTTCTACAGGATTCACTGGCAACTGATGGGAGACTGGCACTGGACTTACAGGCTGCTTTGTGTCCTTCCATCGTCTAGCTCCAGACTTTGAATTGTATTCATAGACATTTCCTGTAACTACAAGCAACAACCACAGACTTTAGTGACAATCCTGCTTTCTGCATGTAAAACACAATCTATTGGCTCTTCTATTATTGCAGTCCTGATGCTCCTCTTGTCTTTGATCTTAAAGATCAACGTCATCTTTTGAAACTTTTCTTAGTCTTTATATAATAATGTACACAACTATAGAATGTCAATGCATAAGGGATCGTCGGTTAAAAGTATGCTGGCCATGGGGAAAGCTATGCCTGGCCATTCATTTTCGCTACATGTAATTTAGTTGGATCAGGTGCCCTAGAGCAGGCACTGCTCTTACATAGGGAACTCCACGACATCCACATGGGCAAATGGGAGGAAGGGCACAAGGGAGGAAGCCTGGCAGTTGATGATTTGACACTAAATAGTATCATTCACGGTAAAGATAAATAAAAAGAAGATGTAAACTTGATGCTGCTATTTAAAGGGGTACTCCAGCCCTAAGACATCTTATTCCCTATTCAAAGGATAGGGGATAAGATGTCTGTTCGCGGGGATCCCACCGCTGGGGACCCCCGCAATCTCTCATACATCACCCACCTATCTCAGCTGTGCCTGAAGCCTTACGACCACGGGGCCAGAGTATCGTGACTTCCCGACTCCACCCCCTTGTGACATCATGCTCCACCCCCTAAATGCAAGCCTGTGGGAGGGCCGCCATGCCCCCTCCCATAGACTTGCATTGAGGGGTCAGGGCGGGACCCCCACAAACAGACATCTTATCCCCTATCCCTCAAATAGGGGATAAGATGTCTTAGGGCCGGAGTACTCCTTTAAGTGTCATGATTTTTTATACAATTTTTTGAGACTTGAATGAACTGATAAAACATGTAATTTTTGTCTAAGACTAAAGCTAGCCATGCGCATTAGATTGATTTTGGTCAAACCTGCTGATTTTGGAGGGATCGTCTGAACATGGGCCCTCATTTACTATTGCAAACCCGACATGTTTTGTCGGGCTGTGCGCCCGAAATTCTGTCTGCGCCAGATTTTGCAACAGAATATCCGCCAGAAATGAAAAAAACCCGACTAACTCTCCATTTTGCTAAGAAAACCCTAAAATGGGGCGTGGCCACCGGGAAAAGGGGCGTGGTCCCGACATTTTCACAAAAAAACAACATATTTACTAAGGTTTCCACATAAAATGTGGTGGATTTGAGATGAGGAAAACCCTACAGATCAGAGCATGTGTAAAAAAGCAAAGTGTAGGGAAAGTGGAAAATGTAGGGAAACATTAGTAAATACTGTGGAAAATAAATTGTAGGGAATTAAAACCAACAAAGAAACCTACACAAACTTACCTGCTCAATCCTTATGTTCTCGGGGAGATCAAAGTGGTCTGGTAGCTACTTACCCCTCATGAACAGCAGGCAAGTAGCTGTTTATCAGCAACTGTGCTACTTACCTGCATACAGCATTGTAGCTAATCTGCATCATGGTGGGAATAGGTTTTGAATCTACCTTTGTAAAAGTATCTAGTAACCATGGCCACTTTTCTTTGATTCTAAGTAATTGTGATCCTATTTGTAATGCTAGTTCAGGGATTGGCAAGACATTGAGGACCCTTGATGTTGCTTATGTGTATTTTGTCCAAATTATTAACTTATACCTCAAGTTTATCATAACAACCTATTTATTTTATTTTATAAAAAAAAGTATTTGAATCCGTAATATGCTAATATGCTAAGCTGATCCTTTCCAAGAACCTAAAGCACTTTAAAGGGGTACTCCGCCCCTAGACATCTTATCCCCTATCCAAAGGATAGGGGATAAGATGTTAGATCACCGCAGTCCCGCTGCTGGGGACCCCGGGGATCGCTGCTGCGGCACCCCGCTATCATTACTGCGCAGAGCGAGTTCGCTCTGCACGTAATGACGGGCAATACAGGGGCCGGAGCATCGTTACATCACGGCCCGCCCCCGTCAATACAAGTCTATGGGAGGGGGCGTGGCGATCGTCACGCCCCCTGCCATAGACTTGCATTAAGGGGACGGGCCGTGATGTCATGAGGGGCGGAGCCATGACGTCACGCTGCTCCGGCCCCTGTATCGCCCGTCATTACGCACAGAGCGAACTCGCTCTGCGCAGTAATGATAGCGGGGTGCTGCAGCAGTGATCCCCGGGGTCCCCAGCAGCGGGACCGCGGCGATCTAACATCTTATCCCCTATCCTTTGGATAGGTGATAAGATGCCAGGGGCGGAGTACCCCTTTAAGAGGTATCTTTACTGTGAGAAATAGTGTCATTTATGCCTATGGGCTGTGTCTGGCATTGCAGTGTTTCCCAAGCTCAGTCCTCAAATACCCCCAACAGGTCATGATTTGAGGATATCCTATACAGAGAACACTTGTGGTGATGCTTGGTGCACTGCTTATCATTTTATCACCCATGACAGACTAAGGAAATCCTAAACCATGACCTCTGGGGGGCACTTGAGGACTGCGCTTGGTAAACACTGTGGTATTGTGGTACAGACTCTTATTCCACAGTGACACAGCTAGGGAAAGATTTTTGTCTGTCATCACACAGGCTATGACATAGAGAGTTTATGACTGTACTAGAAACAGCAGAGAAAGTTTACATCTCTAAATAGTAAACAAAAATAAAGGTAATATCAATAACTTACTTGGATCTACTGCTTCACCATCAAAGACAGTATTAAGCTTGGTCATTTCCTGTAAAATAAACAAGATGGCTGCTGTAGTAGTAGTAGTAATAATAATAATAATAAAAATAATACTGATTTTGTAACAAAAAGAGATGCAGACTCCCCAGGGTCCATTACTATTCATTTATTCCATTGGTTAAGTTGTTTTCCTGTAGCACATCTTTATTACCCCTTTATATACCGTATTTTTCGCCCTACAGGACGCACCGGCATATAAGACGCACCCAATTTATAGGTGCAAAATCTAAAAAAATAAAGATTTTGAACCCAATAGTGGTCTTCAACTTGCGGACCTCCAGATGTTGCAAAACTACAATTCCCAGCATGCCCGGACAGCCGTTGGCTGTCCGGGCATGCTGGGAGTTGTAGTTTTGCAACATCTGGAGGTCCGCAGATTGAAGACCACTGCATAGGAGGTAATACTCATGTGTCCCCGCCGCTCCGGACCCGTCACTGCTGCCCTGGATGTCGCTCCATCGCTGTCGCCGTGTCCCAGTCGCTCCGGAACGTCTCTGCTGCCGGCCTGGTATCCTCGCTCTCCGTCGCCGCCATCACGTCGTTACGCACGCCGACGCACGTACGCGATGACGTGATGACAAGGAAGGAAAGCGCCGGCCATACAGGGGATCCCTGAACGGAAAAGACACCGAGGAGGCAGGTAAGGTCCCTCCCGGTGTCCTGTAAGCACTAACCCGCCTATTCAATCGGGCTGTTCGGGACCGCCGCGGTGAAATTGCGGCGGTCCCGAACAGCCCGACTGAACAGCCGGGTTAGTGTCACTTTCCCTTCAGACATGGCGGTCAGCTTTGATCGCCGCGTCTGAAGGGTTAATACAGGGCATCACCGCGATCGGTGATGTCCTGTATTAGCCGCAGGTCCCGGCCGTTGATGGCCGCAGGGACCGCCGCGATAGGGGTGTATTCGCCTTTTTCCCCCCAGTTTTAGGGAAGAAAAAGTGCGTCTAATACGGCGAAAAATACGGTAAATGCATTTTAATTCCTGCATTTGATTTCTACTTTTCCTTATTACAGTATGTAATGCTGTTCTACAATTGTTCTCCTTTATAATGTGCTTCACAATAGTGTTGGGTTCGGCCATTTATACATGGAATTGGAAACCTTTAATTATCAGACATTGAATTGTGGTGTTACTAAGGCATTGTGGGAAAATAAATGATCACATTTTTACTGTTAAGTAGAGATAAGTACAACAAACCGAATACAAATACAGATAAACCCCCAAATTCATTTCATCAAGCAATCAAATGACCTCCCTATGTTTCCCATGTTCTGAGATCTATACACAGATATCATGTTTCCTATCTTTTATAGCTCTAAACTCTTAAACCAGACACAGCCATGAAGAATAGAGGTTCACTGTCTGAGAAAGCATGTTCTGTTTTAGATCATTCAACTATTTATAATGTTTAAATCAGCAAATAGCTGCTTCTGTGGGACTAAGCAAATATAAAAAGCATAGGGTGCAGTTGTTTTAATATAATTATATTGGTGTCCCCAAAAGTGTCAACATTTTTATTGGCTGGGCCAACAAAAAAATAAAAATAAAACGTATAATGCTGCTTGAATGGTGCCCGCTTCTTTCTGCTTACTAGTTCTTGCATAAGGAAGTCCCTGCTTGGGCAATCACTGGCCTCAGTGGCACTTCCTTGAGTCAAAAGGAGAGCATGAAGTGGTGAATGTTACGCCTAGCGCTCCGGGTCCCCGCTCCTCCCCGGAGCGCGTACGGCGTCTCTCTCTCCGCAGCGCCCCGGTCGGTCCCGCTGACCGGGAGCGCTGCACTGTCATGGCCGTCGGGGATGCGATTCGCACAGCGGGACGCGCCCGCTCGCGAATCGCATCCCAGGTCACTTACCCGTTCCCGTCCCCTGCTGTCATGTGCTGGCGCGCGCGGCTCCGCTCTCTAGGGCGCGCGCGCGCCAGCTCCCTGAGACTTAAAGGGCCAGTGCACCAATGATTGGTGCCTGGCCCAATTAGCTTATTGGCTTCCACCTGGTCCCTGACTATATCTGACCTCCTCCCATGCACTCCCTGGCCGGATCTTGTTGCCTTGTGCCAGTGAAAGCGTTTTGTGTGTCCAAAGCCTGTGTACCAGAACTTCTGCTATCCACCCTGACTACGAACCTTGCCGCCTGCCCCCGACCTTCTGCTACGTCCGACCTTGCTTCTGTCTACTCCCTTGTACCGCGCCTATCTTCAGCAGCCAGAGAGGTTGAGCCGTTGCTAGTGGATACGACCTGGTCACTACCGCCGCAGCAAGACCATCCCGCTTTGCGGCGGGCTCTGGTGAAAACCAGTAGTGACTTAGAACCGGTCCACTAGCACGGTCCACGCCAATCCCTCTCTGGCACAGAGGATCCACCTCCTGCCAGCCGGCATCGTGACAGTAGATCCGGCCATGGATCCCGCTGACGTCCCTCTGCCTTATATCTCTGATATCACCACGGTGGTCGCCCAGCAATCCCGACAGATCGCCCATCTAACCCACCAGCTGTCGGAAGTATTCACCATTGTGCAGCAACTTCAGTCGCAACTTCAGCAGCAATCATCTCCTCCGCCAGCTCCTGCACCCCTTCCGCAGCGAGTGGCCACTCCTAGCCTCCGCCTGTCCTTGCCGGACAAATTTAATGGGGACTCTAAGTTTTGCCGTGGCTTTCTTTCGCAATGTTCCCTGCACTTGGAGATGATGTCGGACCAGTTTCCTACTGAAAGGTCTAAGGTGGCTTTCGTAGTCAGCCTTCTGTCTGGAAAAGCCCTGTCATGGGCCACACCGCTCTGGGACCGCAATGACCCCGTCACTGCCTCTGTACACTCCTTCTTCTCGGAAATTCGAAGTGTCTTTGAGGAACCTGCCCGAGCCTCTTCTGCTGAGACTGCCCTGCTGAACCTGGTCCAGGGTAATTCTTCCGTTGGCGAGTACGCCATACAATTCCGTACTCTTGCTTCTGAACTTTCCTGGAATAATGAGGCCCTCTGCGCGACCTTTAAAAAAGGCCTATCCAGCAACTTTAAAGATGTTCTGGCCGCACGAGATACTCCTGCTAATCTGCATGAACTCATTCATCTAGCCACTCGCATTGACATGCGTTTTTCTGAGAGGCATCAAGAGCTCCGCCAGGAAAAAGACTTAGATCTCTGGACACCTCTCCCACAGTCTCCATTGCAATCTGCGCCTAGGCCTCCCGCCGAGGAGGCCATGCAAGTGGATCGGTCTCGCCTGACCCTGGAAGAGAGGAATCGCCGTAAGGAAGAGAATCTTTTTCTGTACTGTGCCAGTACCGAACATTTTTTGGTGGATTGCCCTATCCGTCCTCCACGTCTGGGAAACGCACGCTCGCACCCAGCTCTCGTGGGTGTGGCGTCTCTTGATGCTAAGTCGGCTTCTCCACGTCTCACGGTGCCTGTACGGATTTCTTCTTCAGCCAGCTCTTCCCTCTCAGCCGTGGCCTGCCTGGACTCTGGTGCCTCTGGGAATTTTATTCGGGAGTCCTTGGTGAATAAATTCCGCATCCCGGTGACCCGTCTTGTCAAGCCACTCCACATTTCCGCGGTCAACGGAGCCAGGTTGGATTGCACCGTGCGTTTCCGCACGGAGCCCCTCCTAATGTGCATCGGACCTCATCATGAGAAAATTGAGTTTTTGGTCCTCTCCAATTGCACTTCTGAAATTCTCCTTGGACTACCCTGCCTTCAACACCATTCCCCAACCCTGGATTGGTCCTCAGGGGAGATCAAGAGCTGGGGTACCTCTTGCTTCAAGGACTGCATTAAACCGGTTCCCAGTACTCCCTGCCGTGACCCTGTGGTTCCTCCTGTATCCGGTCTCCCTAAGGTCGTTATGGACTCTGCCCGCCTTAAGAAGTGCCTCTCCCCCCCTCCCAGTCCAGTCAGTCAAGCCTCGGTGCCTCCTCGTGGCCCTCGTCCTGGTGTCACACTGCCCCGTGCCAGGCCTTGCCCTCTGCCCTCCCTCCCCATTCCCACTCCTGCTGTACTGCCTGCCGTTGAGGAATCCCTCCATCCTTTCCCGGTGTCCTCATCCCGGGGGGGGCAGTTACCGGACAAAGAGAAGGGGAGACCTAAGGGGGGGGGGGGTACTGTTACGCCTAGCGCTCCGTGTCCCCGCTCCTCCCCGGAGCGCGTACGGCGTCTCTCTCTCCGCAGCGCCCGGGTCGGTCCCGCTGACCGGGAGCGCTGCACTGTCATGGCCGTCGGGGATGCGATTCGCACAGCGGGACGCGCCCGCTCGCGAATCGCATCCCAGGTCACTTACCCGTTCCCGTCCCCTGCTGTCATGTGCTGGCGTGCGCGGCTCCGCTCTCTAGGGCGCGCGCGCGCCAGCTCCCTGAGACTTAAAGGGCCAGTGCACCAATGATTGGTGCCTGGCCCAATTAGCTTATTGGCTTCCACCTGGTCCCTGACTATATCTGACCTCCTCCCATGCACTCCCTGGCCGGATCTTGTTGCCTTGTGCCAGTGAAAGCGTTTTGTGTGTCCAAAGCCTGTGTACCAGAACTTCTGCTATCCACCCTGACTACGAACCTTGCCGCCTGCCCCCGACCTTCTGCTACGTCCGACCTTGCTTCTGTCTACTCCCTTGTACCGCGCCTATCTTCAGCAGCCAGAGAGGTTGAGCCGTTGCTAGTGGATACGACCTGGTCACTACCGCCGCAGCAAGACCATCCCGCTTTGCGGCGGGCTCTGGTGAAAACCAGTAGTGACTTAGAACCGGTCCACTAGCACGGTCCACGCCAATCCCTCTCTGGCACAGAGGATCCACCTCCTGCCAGCCGGCATCGTGACAGTGAACAGTGGGACAGCAGTGACAGGGGATGGCGGAAGGTGAGTTTACCTTTATATTTTAGCCCAGCCTGGCCATTTTTTTTTTTTTATAAAAATTGTTAGAAAATCATTTTATTAATACATCTAATGACATATTAAAGGGGTATACCAGGATATTTTTTTATTTGACTATGCTACAGGGGCTGTAAAGTTAGTGTAGTTCATAATATAGTGTCTGTACCTGTGTGTGACGGTTTTCTCACAATTCTTCTATGATTTTCACCCCAATATTTATTTTTAACAACATACAAAATGACTGATTTTTCCCAGGTTGCAATGCGGCCGAGACCTGACTCACTAGTCAGCTGATGACAGGGAGCCTGTCTGCTTCAATGGATGGAGGGATCACTTGGTGGGAGAGAGATCAACTGCAACTAATGCAACAGATGTAGGCACCCTGATTGAAAACCACAGGTCTTTTGAATGGATGCAGCACATTTATGTTTCAATGGGTGGGGTGGCTGATATTTGGGAGGGAGGAAACTGGAATTGTGGGATTTGTAGTCAAAAAAAGAAAAGTCAAACAGGAAATACCAGTTCACAAAAAGCTAGCCACAGTTTTATGGTAATCTCACAACATAGACATTTAGTCCCAAGACAAGCGCAGATCCTTCATAAGCATGTCCATTACTGTCTGCCAGGTACGTACTAAAATCACCTTATGGTGGATAATAAACTTACCCAGAAAACGTCCTGCTTAATCTTTTTCTCTATGGAAAAAAAAAAAAAAAACATAAGTAGTATACTTTTTTTGGTTACATTACACCACTGTAATGTGGATACATTTTTATCATTATTGTGACTGCAACATCTGGACTGTCACCTTGCATAGATTAGCTTTCCATAGAACCCAATAGTGATGTAAATTAATTACAGTTGAACTGTGAGATAGTCTTGAAGGTGCAGTTTAAAGAGAACATGTGACTAACCCCCCAAAATTAGATCATTTACCTTTTTACAGTTTATTGATATGCCTTTCTGTTCCCGAGATTTATCGGTTTATAGTTTATTCTGACAGTTCAGGGAATCAGTCATATGGGCATGTACTTAATATTAATAATGAGAGTGAATGTCTGGTGATGGGCTGGATTATACAGTCAGGGGTGTGTATTAGGTAACTTGCCCCTTTATATACAACATGCACACTCCCTGACTGTACAATCCAACCCATAACCTGATATTCCCTCCCATTGTCAGGATCCGGAGTGGTATGTAGGGATGACACAGGTAGTGGATCCTCTATGTCAGTGAGGTGATGGCGTGGGCCGTACCAGGGGCAAGGGCAGGAAGGGGAAGTGGATATTTATAGGTTCTGCAATGATTGGGCCAGGCACCAATTAGTGGTGCACTGGCCCTTTAAATTTCAGCAAGCTGGCGCGCACGTGCCCTAGGGAGCGGGGCCGCGCGCGCCGGGAGGAAGCAAATGGAGGCGTGAGGTGAGAGACATGGGGCGAGATCCGAGAGCGGGCATGTCCCGTGCCTTGGATCGCGTCCCCTCCGGTGACAAGGGAGCAGCGCTTGCGGTCAGCGGTGCTGACCGGAGCACTGCATGCAGAGGCGCGCCGTGAGAGTACCCCCCCTTGGGTCTCCCCCTCTTTTTGCAACTGAGGAATCTGTAGATGAGTTCCTTGTCTAAAATATTTGCCTCGGGTTCCCATGATCTTTATTCAGGCCACAATTCTCCCAATCCACCCCAAATTTTTTTTTACCTCGGACGACCTTGGAGGCGAGGATTTCCTTGACAGAGAAGACATCAGAGGAGCCAGAGATAGGAGCAGGAACAGTGACCTTGGGAGAAAAACGGTGAAGTACGAGAGGTTTGAGAAGAGAAACATGGAAAGAGTTAGGAATGCGAAGAGAAGGGGGAAGATGAAGCTTGTAGGAGACAGAATTGATTTGATTCTTGATTTTAAAAGGCCCGAGGTACCGAGGATCAAGCTTGTAGCTAGGGACACGGAAACGGATGTATTTGGCGGAGAGCCATACTTTGTCACTGGGGGCAAAAACAGGAGGAATTCTTCTCTTTTTATCGGCATGTCTCTTCATGCGAGATGAGGCCAGTAGGAGTGACTTTGGAGTTTCCTTCCAGATGGAGGAGAAATCTTGTGTCAATACATCCACGGCAGGAACTCCAGATGAAGTGGGAATGGGAAGGGGGGAAGTGGGTGACGGCCGTACACCACAAAAAATGGAGATTTGGAGGAAGACTCAGAATGCTGCAAGTAGTCGCCAAGAATCTGTTTTACTCTTTCCACTTGTCCATTGGATTGGGGGTGATAGGAGGAAGAGAAATTCAATTTGATCTTTATTTGACTGCAGAGTGCTCTCCAAAATTTTGAAACAAATTGAACACCTCTATCAGAGACAATATGCGTGGAAAGCCTGTGGAGACGAAAAATTTGTAGAAAAAATAGTTTCGCCAATTGTGGCGCAGAAGGTAGACCCGGATGCGGGACAAAATGAGCCATTTTGGAAAAGCGATCAACGACCACCCAAATGACAGTGTTGCCATGAGATGAAGGTAGGTAAGTTATAAAATCCATAGCTATATGAGACCATGGCTGTTCAGGCACAGGCAGAGGAAGGAGAAGACCAGCCGGCTTCTGGCGTGGAGTCTTGTCACGTGCACACACACTGTACAGGCCCGTACGAAATCGGTCACATCTTTCTCCAAGGAAGACCACCAATAGTGTCTGGCAATTAGCTGTATAGACTTTTTGATTCCAGCATGACCCGCCAGGTGGGAGGAATGACCCCATTTGAGAGTCTGGAGGCGAAGACATGGAGGAACATAAGTCTTTCCGGGAGGAATTGGCACCAAAGAAGCTGGGGCGGAGACGACCAGACACTCAGGAGGAATGATGTGTTGAGGAAGAACTTCTGATTCCGAGGCATCGGTGGTACGTGATAGAGCATCAGCCCTGAAATTCTTGTCCGCAGGACGAAAATGAATTTGAAAATTAAAACGGGCAAAGAACAATGACCATCTAGCCTGGCGAGGATTTAACCGCTGGGTGAATTGAAGGTAAGACAAATTTTTGTGGTCAGTGTAGATGGTGATGGGATGCAAGGATCCTTCTAGAAGATGTCTCCACTCCTCAAGTGCCAACTTAATGGCCAATAGTTCACGCTCTCCAATGGAATAGTTCTTTTCAGGAGGAGAGAAAGTCTTGGAGAAAAATCTGCAAGTGATATTTTTCCCTTTAGGTTTTTTTTGAAGAAGGACAGCTCCAGCACCAACTGAGGAGGCATCAACCTCAAGGAAGAAGGGCTTCAGAGGATCTGGCCTGGACAAGACTGGAGCAGAAGTGAAGGCGGCTTTGAGGTGTTTAAAGGCTTCCTCCGCCTGCGGTGGCCAGGATTTCGGATTAGCATTTTTCTTGGTCAAGGCCACAATAGGCGCAACAATGGTGGAGAAGTGGGGAATGTATTGACGATAATAATTAGCAAATTCGAGAAATCGTTGGATGGCTAGCAAACCAGTGGGACGTGGCCAATCTATTACTGCAGATAGTTTATCTGGGTTCATTTGAAGACCTTGACCGGAGACTATGTATCCCAAGATGGGAAGACTGCTGCGCTCAAAAAGACATTCCTCAATCTTGGCATAAAGGTGATTTTTGCGTAGGCGCTGAAGCACTTGACGAACATGGAGGCGATGTTCCTCTAGGTTGGAAGAGAAAATGAGAATGTCATCAAGATAGACCACCACACAGGAATACAGCATGTCCCGGAAAATCTCGTTGACAAAGTCCTGCAAGACTGCTGGGGCGTTGCATAGACCAAAGGGCATGACAAGATATTCAAAGTGTCCATCTCTAGTATTGAAGGCAGTTTTCCATTCATCACCTTCACGTATACGACTGAGATTATAGGTGCCCCTTAGATCAAGTTTGGTGAAGATCTTAGCTCCACGCAATCGATCAAATAGTTCAGAGATGAGTGGTAGAGGATAGCGTTTTTTCACTGTGATCTTATTAAGACCGCGGTAGTCTATACAAGGGGGTAGAGATCCGTCCTTCTTGGCCATGAACAAGAATCCAGCTCCGGCTGGAGACGATTTCTGGATAAAACCTCTTTTGAGGTTTTCCTGAATGTACTCTGTCATGGCTTGTGTTTCCGGGGCAGAAAGTGGGTAAATCCTACCATGGGGCGGTGTGGTACCAGGGAGCAAGGCAGTTATAGGGTCTATGTGGAGGTAAGACCTCTGCTTGCTTTTTACAAAAGACGTCAGAATAGTCCTGATAGGCCTTAGGAAGACCTGGCAATGGAGTAGCAATGAAGACTTGACAGGAGGGAACTGGGTGGAGACATCGCTTGTGGCAAGAAGATACCCAATTCTTAATGTCCCCGATGGCCCAGTCGAGGCTAGGCGATGACGTTGGAGCCAGGGCAAGCCCAGAAGAATTTCTGAAGTACAGTTGGGCAGCACAAAAAATTCAATATGTTCATGATGGTGAACTCCAACACTCATGAGCAGAGGTTGAGTGCGGTAACGCACGGTGCAGACCAGCCTTTCTTCATTGACGGATGAAATGAAGAGAGGTTTAACAAGACGGGTAACTGGAATATTGAATCTGTTGATTAGGGAGGCTTCAATGAAACTTCCTGCTGAACCAGAGTCCAAGAAGGCCACATCAGAGAAGGAATTATTAGTATTAGCGGGTATAGCAATCCGCACAGGTATAGTCAGTCGTGGAGAGGAAGAATTCACACCTAGCAACGCCTCTCCTACGTTAACTAGGTGCGAGCGTTTCCCTGACACAGAGGACGAATAGGACAGTCCTTTAGGAAATGTTCGGTACTAGCAGAGTACAGGCCCAGATTTTCGTTCCTACGGCGAGTCCTCTCTTGTTGGGTCAGGCGAGACCGATCTACTTGCATAACCTCCTCGGCGGAAGGCACAGGAACAGATTGCAAAGGACGCTGGAAGAGAGGTGCCAGGGGAGGAAACCGCCTGGTGCGAACAAGATCATTTTCCTGACGAAGCTCCTGGCGTCGTTCAGTGAAACACATGTCGATGCGGGTGGCCAAATGGATGAGTTCAGACAGGGTAGCAGGAATTTCTTGTGCAGCCAGAACATCTTTGATGTGACTGGATAAGCCTTTCTTGAAGGTTGCGCAGAGAGCCTCATTATTCCAGGATAGCTCAGAGGCGAGGGTGGGGAACTGAATGGCGTATTCGCCCACTGAAGAACTCCTTTGGACAAGATTCAATAGGGCTGTCTTGGCTGAGGAAGCCCGGGCTGGCTCCTCAAAGACACTGCGTACTTCTGAGGAGAAGGACTGGATAGTAGCAGTGGCGGGATCGTTGCGGTCCCAAAGCGGTGTGGCCCAGGACAAGGCCTTTCCAGACAGCAGGCTGACCACGAACGCCACCTTAGACCGTTCAGTAGGAAATTGGTCTGACATCATCTCCAGGTGTAGGGTACACTGGGACAGGAACCCACAGCACAGTTTAGAGTCCCCAACAAACTTGTCAGGTAGGGACAGGCGGAGTCTGGGAGCGGCCACTCGCTGTGGAGGTGATGCAGGAGCTGGCGGAGGAGATGGTTGCTGTTGTTGAGGCAGAAGCTGTTGTAGCATAGTAGTCAACTGAGTCAGCTGTTGTCCTTGTAGTGCGATCTGCTGAGATTGCTGGGCGACCACGGAGGTTAGGTCAGCGACACTGGGCAGCGGGACCTCAGCAGGATCCATGGCCGGATCTACTGTCAGGATCCGGAGTGGTATGCAGGGATGACACAGGTAGTGGATCCTCTATGTCAGTGAGGTGATGGCATGGGCCGTACCAGGGGAACGGAATCTAAGGGGTTACTGGTTTTCACCAGAGCCCGCCGCAAGGCGGGATGGACTTGCTGCGGCAGGTAACCCCCAGGTCGTTCCACCCAATAGCGACTCAACCTGACTGACTGCTGAGCCAGGCGCGGTACACAAGGACTAGGCAAAAGGCAAGGTCAGACGTAGCAGAAGGTCAGGGCAGGTGGCAACGGTTCGTAGTCAAGGGTAACGGTAAGGGTCTGGATTCACAGGCAATGGACACACGGGAACACTTTCACTGGCACAAGGCAACAAGATCCGGCAAGGGCAGGAAGGGTAAGTGGATATTTATAGGTTCTGCAATGATTGGCCCAGACACCAATTAGTGGTGCACTGGCCCTTTAAATTTCAGCAAGCCAGCGCGTGCTCGCCTTAGGGAGCGGGGCCGTGCGCGCCAGGAGGAAGCAGGCGGAAGCGTGAGGTGAGAGACATGGGGCGCGATCTGAGAGCGGGCACATCCCGTGCCTCGGATCGCGTCCCCTCCGGTGATAAGGGAGCAGCGCTAGCGGTCAGCGGTGCTGACCGGAGCGCTGCATGCAGAGGCACGCCGTGAGCGCTCCGGGGAGGCAGCGGGACCCGGAGCGCTCGGTGTGACACCCATTATTTAAATTATATTCACACCCATCTGACTGATACCCTTAATTATCTGGAAAACAGAAGGGCATATCAAGAAACTGTAAAAAAAAAAAAAAAAAGTGTATTTAATCATAGTAAAATATTTTTTGGGTTGGCCATAGGTCCTTTTTAATAATAAAATATTGCTGCATCGAGGCTATGTGTCATCAACCTTTACAAACTGCCTACTAACTATTGACAAATGTTTTACATTATGTCTTCTAAGACTTTGTTCACACTGCATTAAGCAGTGATGCAGCAGGCTGTGTTTAACACAGTTGCTGGCACAGGTCCTAGCACATCTGTTGAATGGATCCATAGTCCACCATTTATCTGATAGAAGGAAAGGTATGCAATTTTGGCCTCCATTTAGAATGTATGCATTGGGTTTGTTGGATGCTTTTCCATTCAGCGGAATCAAAATAAAAAAAATGTATATTGCTTGAAATACGTTTTTATAACATGGGGCCCTATACCCAACAGATGCCACTAAGTGACACCTGTCATAGGCAAACACCAGACCTATCCGTCAGGGGAGTCCTGATAAAGCTGTGTGAACTTAGACTGGCACATTTTTCAAAGAAAGGCAGAATTAAAGGGGTATTTCAGGAATTTTTTTTATTTGACTATGCTACAGGGGCTGTAAAGTTAGTGTAGTTCATAATATATTTTCTGTACCTGTGTGTGACAGTTTTCTCACAATTCTTCTCTGAGTATTGCCCCAATATTTATTTTTGACAGCATACAAAATTACTCATGTCTCGGGATTTCCCAGGTTGCAGTGCGTCAAGACCTGACATCACTAGTCAGGTGATCAGAGGGAGTCTGTCCTGCTTCAATTTCGCAACAGCTGTAGGCCCCCTGGTTAGAAAACACTGTGTTTCAATGGGTGACGTGGCTGATGTGTGGGAGGAAGGAAAGTGATCTCAAACTTTCAAGCATGGAACTGTGGGATGTGTAGTTTAGAGAACAAAATCCAACAGGAAATACCCAGTTCTGGCAGGTAAGTACTAAAATCACCTTATGGAATAGATAAATGGGGTAATTTCTTTAAAAAAAACAGCTCCATGTCTGTCCCCAGGTTGGGTGTGATTTTACAACTTGGCTCAATTGACTTCAATGGAACTGAACTGCAGAACCACATCCAATGGGAGCAGTTTTTGAAAGAAATTAGCTCTATTTTCCAATTCCAGGAAAACCCTGTAACAGTTGTTTTTATAACTTCCTTGTGCCCTCTTGTAGTTTATTGGTATTGGCATGATCAATGAGCGAGGACGTTATGACAGCTGGGAAATCCAGTGCCATGACAGCACTTGAGTGAGCTGAGCCGGAAATACAAGCATTTTTATATTTCACTGAATTTGCTGCCCTGAGACAATATTTAAAAACCCTTGAAGTTTCAAATCCCCATCCTTCAGTAATGGATACAATTATTTAGATTTTAATCAAATAAGATTAACAGTAAACGTGCCATTTGTACATACCTGTTGGTTTTATTCTGGAAATGAATAGACAAACAAGAATTAATACAAGAAAGTGTAATAACAAGGAAAGTAATAACAGTATATCAAAGTATTAAATAGAAGCAGTGTGGCCATTCTAGCATCTGGTATGAGAAGAAAACCATTTTTTGGACATGCTGCCTCCATTCTATATTTTTATTGATTATACAAACTATGAAGCTAGCCCGGTGCGGCATACACCCCTGGTGCAGTGCTGTTTGGTGTCCGTTGCTGCCCCAGCGCTGTGTCTGTGGGGTGGCGAGGCCCAGTAAATGGTTCCGGTGGCATTGGGGCTGTTCTGGGTGGTTCTCCCTGTGGGCACTGGTGTTGGGGCAATGGTGGTCGCCACTCAGTGCTGCGCCATTTTATTCTAGGGATGCTAGGGGCCCACTACTTACAGGTGGCCATGACGTGGCTAGCGGGCTTGCACTTCATGATCATGCAGTACACTAACGACCTGTTAGTTTAATTAATGTTGCTGAGGTGCATAAGATCAAGGTGCATGTTGTGGATGTGTGACCATGTCTGTTTTTTCTCAAGTTGAATACAGGTCATTTATTCCTTAAAGGGATACTCCAGTAGAACAAAAATCTTAATATTTCCAGTACTTATCAGCTGCTGTATACTACAGAGGAAGTTCTTTCTTTTTGAATTTCCTTTCTGTTTGACCACAGTGCTCTCTGCTGACACCTCTGTCCATATCAGGAATTGTCCAGAGCAGGAAGAAATCCCCATAGCCAACCTCTCTTGCTCTGGACAGTTTCTGACATGGACAGAGGTGTCAGCAGAGAGCACTGTGGTCAGACAGAAAATAAATTAAAAAATAAAAGAACTTCCTCTGGACCATACAGCAGCTGATAAGTACTGTAAGGATTAAGATTTTTTTAATAGAAGCAATTTGCAAATCTGTTTAACTTTCTGCCACAAGTTGATTTAAAAAAGAATTGTCTTCCCCGGAGTACCCCTTTAACAACATACACCTTTAACCCCTTAAAGGGGTACTCCGCCCCTGGCATCTTATCCCCTATCCAAAGGATAGGGGATAAGATGTTAGATCGCCGTGGTCCCGCTGCTGGGGACCCCGGGGATCGCCACTGCGGCACCCCGCCATCATTACTGCACAGAGCGAGTTCGCTTTGTGTGTAATGACGGGAGATACAGGGGCCGGAGCAGCGTGACGTCATGGCTCCGCCCCTCATGACATCACGGCCCGTCCCCTTAATGCAAGTCTATGGCAGGGGGCATGACGACTGCCACGCCCCCTTCCCATAGACTTGTATTGACGGGGGCAGGCCGTGACGTCACAAGGGGCGGAGCCTTGACGTAACGATGCTCCGGCCCCTGTATTGCAGGCATTACGTGCAGAGCGATCTCGCTCTGCGCAGTAATGATAGCGGGGTGCTGCAGCAGCGATCCCCGGGGTCCCCAGCAGCGGGACCCCGGCGATCTGACATCTTATCCCCTATCCTTTGGATAGGGGATAAGATGTCTAGGGGCGAAGTACCCCTTTAAAGTCATAGCTTCTTTAATTTTTCCATCTACACAGCCATATGAGGGCTTGTTTTTTTTTTTTTGTTTTTTTTTTGCAAGACCAATTATACTTTGTAATGACGCTCTTCGGGCTGTAGCAAAAGCTCAGTCATGGCAGCCTAGGAAGCCTATTACAGGCCTCAAACTGCTATGACACTGGATTGGCTCCATGACAATTGATCTGCCTACTTTACAATCAATAGCATGCCACCAGTATGCCCACCTACATATGTCCACTCTCCCTTAATTGGCACAGCAGTGGTGAATAAGAGATGTGCTGGTTAACCCTGAACTCTTGTCATGTTGGGGATGCCCCCTGGGTACTTGAATCTCAATGACCTATGAACAAAAAGGCTTATATCTCACCACTGAAAATGACTATGGAGATAATATAAGCCCTATTTAGCCATTTAGCCCCTGTTAAGCTACTGAAGCTTTAATACAGCAAAGTTGGACATCCACTAGTCTTATCTGTACATGAAACAATCGGCTCCATATCTTTGTGCAGCCCAGCTACATGTTCCATAGTCCCAATATTAGTGCATTCCCTCAAACTCAACTTTGATACTTCTGGTAAAACTTATGGGGAGACAGAAGATGACCTGTTGCACGAACCATGTTTAAAATCCTAAAAAGCTTTATGTGTGCTAGCACTGCTCCTTGTCTAAGAGCTTTTATATGCTTGCTCTTATTTCTGCATACATCCGGTCTCCATTTATGCACCAGTGGTGTACCTAGGGAATGACAACTATTGCACATACCGCTCGCTTATGGGTACTCTTGCCCCCGATCCCCAGGTGAGCAAAAGATGCTTTCAACTGTATGTGCACATGTTCATACAGCCGAAAGCTGCCCATCAGGGTAATATATAGTGAAAAAGCTCTTACATTTCCCTTGAATACATTGAATACATAAGTTATTGAAAATGTGTCAGTTGCTTGACAAATTACTTAACATTTAGAGACATTATGAATTATTATCTAATGTTTCTTGCACCTAAGAAGTCTATGTTACCCTGCAGAGGAATCTACAAGTGGTATACAGGTTTTCCATAATACTCACAATGGTTCAGTGTCTGGTTTGGTACGTCCTTTGCACGGGCAGTATTTTGCAAGCAAATAAATAAGAAATCCAAGGAACCCAAGTAAAAGTAGAGCGCCAATTGTGCTCACAAATGGTATATACCATGCCAGTGGGGAATACACATTTTTAGATGTAACCACATACACAACACTGGGCTGTAAAAATACAAACACATTTTAGATTAACCATCCACAAATATAAACAGGATAAGGACAACAGGATCTCTACTATATGACTCAAGTTCAGCAAATGAACTATTAATATTTAAATAAAATGAATACCTTTCCAACTATTGTTTTTAGTGCTGCATTATGACATATATGCAATACATAATAGACTGTAAATAAAAGTGCAGCATCCATGGCCGGATAGACAATGTAGATTAAGCCATATTGAGATTCACAAATGTTAGATATATAATGAATAACAGCCCTAGATAGCAATAGTATTATATGACAGTTGATAACATAAAGTGGTATTAAACTAATAAAGATTCTTTGTAGTATGAAAAGGTATACAATTATCCTAAATAATTTCTCACATTCATTTATTAAAGGGGTACTGCCCCAGCATTCGGAAGGTTTTGTTCCAAACCCTTGGAGCAGGCGGTGGGGGGTCGTGATGTCACGGCCACGCCCCTCGTGACGTCACACCATGCCCCCTCAATGCAAGTCTATGGGAGGGAGTGTGGCAGTTGCCACACTCCCTCCCATAGACTTGCATTGAGGGGGCGTGGCCGTGACGTCACGACCTTCAACACCCGCACCCAGCGTTTTAAATGAAAACCAGGTGCTGCACAGAGATCGTGGGGGTACCACGATAAGGGGATAAGATGTCTAGGAGTGGAGTACCCCTTTAATTTCCTTGTGGTTTTCAAAATCTGTGGTTGTCATTCTATCAAAACCTTTGTATCCAAAACATGGTCAGTACAGATCTGTATCCACTAAAAGTAAACAATGTAGGTTCCTTTACAATGACAACTAGCAGAGATCTTGTCAATCACAAGGAATTGCTCCACTTTCCAGATCATTCCTTCACATTAGTAAAGTCTGGAAAATAGCAATGCAGTCATGTAGCCACCGCGGCCATATTCACACTAGTCAAGCAATAAATGTTCCTTCCATCATTACTCAAGTGCCAGGTTGAGGAGTTGTGGTATAATTATCTTTGTCACCTAGAGAGCTCGGTAACAAATATAGTGTATCAGGTTTCAATAAAAGCGAGCATTAACCAACTTCATACAATACAGTGTGATTGTGCTGGGCTGTGAATGTTAATCTACAGGTGACAAATAAACTAAAGGCAAACATAAGCAAGTATTATTGCCATTAAAAACATCCAGAGATATCAGTGTGGAAAAGCACCTTTCAGTATTTACCTATACTGTACAAAGAGAATGACTTGAACTATGCTATGACTTTACATCTACTTATTTAAAGTGGCATTGTTCCAATGATAAGTTTCAAAAATCAGGATTGACTAGGATATGACTCTGTAACCACCTATTCATATACTGCCAGACACCTTCTGTTGTGTCCTACCAGTTGGTTGCATGAATATTTCATTCCCTAACAAAACAGTGCGTTTGAAAAAAAAGATTTTTGTACCCTCCTATGTTATATCTAGTCTGGGAAAATAGCATACATATTCCATCCATCAGATAGTTGTGCAGGCACAGATACAACCTTGTCATCCATTTTTAGCATAACAGTACTGTATGCACTGAGTTAAAGTAGTTATGATTTAATCTGTTATGTTCAAGGCTTAAAGGGGTAATCCACTGGCCAGCGTTTGGAAGTAAATGTTCCAAACGCTGTTTTCGCACTGTGGGGGTCAGCCACGCCTCTTGTGATGTCATGGTCATGCCCCCTCAATGCAAGTCAATGGGAGGGGATGTGGCGGCCATAGACTTGTCTCATGAATGTGCCATTTTTGGTCTGTTGATCTGTTACTAGAAGGTCAGATTTGAGAGCTGACAGAATGCGACACATAGAAATCAAAATAACTATTCATATAGAAACGTGGCTAAGGGAAGGACCTTTATACTTGGGAAAATTTGGGGTTGGGGGGGGGGGGGGGGGTTGGCTGAAAAAGCCACTTTGCCCATGGTACTTTCAGTCTTGGCCATAAATGTTGGCACCCCTGACATTTTTCAAGAAAAGGAAGTAGGATTGCAGTAACACATGTTTTGCTATACACATGTTTATTCCCTTTGTGTGTATTGGAACTAAACCAAAAAAGGGAGGAAGAAAAGCTAATTGTACATAATGTCACACCAAACTCCAAAAATGGTCTGGACAAAATTATTGGCACCCTTTCAAAATTGTGGAAAAATATCAACAATCTCAAGGTTACAAGTCCATCTCCAGAGATCTAGATTTGCCTTTGTCCACAGTGGGCAACATTATCAAGAAGTTTGCAACCCATGGCACTGTAGCTAATCTACCTGGGTGTGGACGTAAGAGAAAAATTGATGAAAGGTGTCAAAACAGGATATTCCGGATGGTGGATAAGCAGCCCCAAACAAGTTCTAAAGATATTCAAGCTGTCCTGCAGGATCAAGGAGCATCAGTGTCAGCGCGAACTATCCATCGATATTTAAATGAAATAAAAAGGTATGGTAGGAGACCCAAGAGGACCCCACTGCTGACACAGAGACATAAAAAAGCAAGACTACATTTTTCTAAAATGAACCTGAGTAAGCCAAAATCCTTCTGGGAAAACGTCTTGTGGATAGATGAGACCAAGATAGAGCTTTTTGGTAAAGCACATCATTCTACCGTTTAGCGAAAATTGAATGAGGCCTACAAAGAAAAGAACACAGTAACTACAGTGAAATAAGGTGGAGGTTCAATTATGTTTTGGGGTTGTTATGCTGCCTCTGGCACTGGGTGCCTTGAATGTGTGCAAGGCATCATGAAATCTGAGGATTACCAGCGGACTTTGGGTCGCACTGTACAGCCCAGTGTCAGAAAGCTGGGTTTGCATCCGAGATCTTGGGTCTTCCAGCAGGACAATGACCCCAAACATATGTCAAAAAGCACCCAGAAATGGATGGCAACAAAGCGCTGGAGTGTTCTGAAGTGGCCAGCAATGAGTCCAGATCTAAATCCCATTGAACACCTGTGGAGAGATCTTAAAATTGCTGTTGGGGAAAGGCGCCCTTCCAATAAGAGAGACCTGGAGCAGTTTGCAAAGGAAGAGTGGTCCAACATTCCGGCTGAGAGGTGTAAGAAGCTTATTGATGGTTATAGGAAGTGACTGATTTCAGTTATTTTTTCCAAAGGGTGTCCAACCAAATATTAAGTTAAGGGTGCCAATAATTTTGTCCAGACCACTTTTGGAGTTTGTTGTGACATTATGTCCAATTTGCTTTTTTCCTCCCATTTTTGGTTTAGTTCCAATACACACAAAGGGAATAAACGTGTATATAGCAAAACATGTGTTACTGCAATCCTTTTCTGTGAGAAATACTTAATTTTCTTGAAAAATTTCAGGGGTGCCAACATTTACGGCCATGACTGTAGATTGAGGACCAGGTCAGTAAATTGAATGTTTGTCCAAGGTGAAGGAAAGCCTAGCTACATCCCAGGCTGTTGATACTCATTTACTAAGAACTTGCAATTGACACAGCAAAGAGTCTTACTGGAATGTGTTTTGACATATTTGTTTATTTTGTCTGCTGACAAATATCAGTTACTAAAGTTTGTCAAATAAAAATGTTCTCATCTTCACACTTATTCGCATTTGGATTTGGCATGATGTTTTGCAATATTATTTTGGTTACTAGTCACCTATAAGCAGTTAATGGATAATGCACACTGTTGTGCGGAAGGTTCAAGCCTAACAAAAAGATTTAGGGTAGGGCTCAATGTGACACAGTGAGTCATAGTAAAATTAAAGTGACCTTGTTGTAAAATTGTGATGTTCACCAAACTGGTACTGTAAGGAAAAAATCCAGATATGACTTCTAGAGATGAGCGAATTTACAGTAAATTCAATTCAACACGAACCTCTCAGCTCGGCAGTTGATGACTTATCCTGCGTAAATTTAGTTTTACACCACTTTCTTAAAAAAGAACTTACAACTACACCATGTGAAAAGGCGCAACATTTTGCCCAAAATAGCCACTGCACAAAAATGTGTGTCTAATATAGACAACAAAAATACTCTACCACTAATAATAAATTCCCCTTATTAACTATTCTGGATTGGAAGTCATTAGAGATGAGTGAATTACAGTAAATTCGATTCGTCATGAACTTCTCGACTCGGGAGTTGATGACTTATCCTGCATAAATGAGTTCAGCTTTCAGATGCTCCTGTGGGCTGGAAAAGGTGGATACAGTCTTAGGAGACTCTTTCCTAGGACTCTATCCACCTTTTCCAGCCCACCGGAGCATCTGAAAGCTGAACTAATTTATGCAGGATAAGTCATCAACTCCCGAGTCGAGAAGTTCATGACGAATCGAATTTACTGTAAGTTCACTCATCTCTAATGACTTTCAATCCAGAATAGTTAATAAGGGGAATTTATTATTAGTGGTAGAGTATTTTTGTTGTCTATATTAGACACACATTTTTGTGCAGTGGCTATTTTGGGCAAAATGTTGCGCCTTTTCACATGGTGTAGTTGTAAGTTCTTTTTTAAGAAAGTGGTGTAAAACTTCTCTTGTTTGGCCTTTTTATTTCTCAAATGGGAATTTTGCGATCATGCAAAAAAAAAAAGTGCAGTGGATGAAATTTTTGTGCGAACAAACACTATCAATGTGCTGGCTTACATAAAATGCTTTCAACAAAATGTTTGCATGAGTAAAGTAAAGTGTGTGGACCAAAGGCTAATTCATCATACGGCGGTTGCCTTTTTGATAAATTTGGCACAAGTACACAAAAAAAACACAACTTTCAAAGATGTAGAAAATCACTTTACCCAGACCAACATTGATAAATTCCCCCAAAGTTGTAATATGCTTTCATGACAACCCCAGAACAAATAAATTAAGATCAGGAGGGATTCATTAGTAAAACTTTATAGAAATTGTCCAACAAATGCCAAAATTCTCTCGCATGTCAGTTTTGTAAAATGATCTACATACTCACTGTAGTGGTAGTTTTTGGGGTGGTGGTCAGTCCAGGAACATAGACATTAATAAATAAAGAAACAGTTCCAGTTTGTACAATCCCTTTCGGCTGTGGAGAGTCAGCCATTAAGTTATCATCAGTTATTAAAACCCTCAGGTTATAATTCCAAGTAGTGTCCCCACCATCAGAGTAATCGAATGGGAGAGCAAGAATCAGACTGGTAACGTTGGTGCCAGAGGAAGGCGAAAAAGCAAAATGGTTGTTTATATTGCCTATTAGGGTAAGAACAAACATGGTCAAATCTTTTGTCAAATTTGGGAGAATTAAGTAGATTATTGCTAGCAAAGCAATATCGTAAAAGGAAGATATCTCTTGCCTAGCACATAAGGGCAAATAGATGAGTCTGTTTCTAATGGCATTTTCTGTAGAGATCCTGCTTTACCAACATGCTTTATTGTTTTAAGAAGGCCCCGCTGTCCTAAATGTGGCTTTAATAAGAATGTTTCGCTTCCCTGTGAGACACCAATTAAAATGGAAATAATCCATCAGTTTAAGGACACACCTTTAGAACTAGAGATGAGCGAATTTACAGTAAATTCGATTCGTCACGAACTTCTCTGCTCGGCTGTTGATGACTTTTCCTGCATAAATTAGTTCAGCTTTCCGGTGCTCCGGTGGGCTGGAAAAGGTGGATACAGTCCTAGGAGACTCTTTCCTATGAATGTATCGACCTTTTCCAGCCCACCGGAGCACCTGAAGGCTGAACTAATTTACGCAGGAAAATTCATCAACTGCCGAGCTGAGAAGTTCGTGACGAATCAAATTTACTGTAAGTTCGCTCATCTCTATTTAGAACCTTTAGCACTATAAAGTGTTCATGTGATATGTAAGACAACATTACAACTGCATAACCCCTTAAAGTCCCCCTTTTGATATTAATGCAGAATTTGTAATCTTTGCAATTCATTGCAATAAGAAACAACTGTGTGTTTTAACTCTAATATACAGATATAGGGGAAGATTTATCAAAACCTGTCCATAGGAAAAGTTCTCCAGTTGCCCATAGCAACCAATCAGATCGCCTCTTTCATTTTTCACAGGCCTCTTTAAAATGAAAGAAGCGAGCTGATAGGTTGCTATGGGCAACTGCACCACTCTTCCTGTGCACTGGTTTTGATAAATCTCCCCCATAGAGACAGACATTAACACATATGTGACTTAACGGAGTTCTGCAATTTTATTCTTTTCTTATATGTTACAGGACAACATTACAATAATGGAGGTTCCTAAAGTGTGTCCTCAAACTCATGGAACCCTTCTATTTTCACCACTGCCTCAGTGGAAGGACCAGAACACTAACCAGAACATTCCAAACTTTCCAAAGGCTATTTGCCTATATATTATGCCAAAATATTATAATTTCATGTAAACAAAATGAAACACAAACATATATTGCACAATTTCATGTTTAAGTTTGTATTGTACCTGAATTAATAATGTATTGAAAAGAGGTTGGTGGGGAATCCCGATCTGTACAAGTGAGTTTAAAATTCTGAATATTTGTACCCGATGCTTGATTTGTGGGTACGTACAGTGTGTATGAATTTGGTAAACATATCGGTATTTCATCATTGGCTTCCAGTATATTCACAGTCACCTGAGAAGACAATTAAAAAGAAGATGTGGCAGCAAAATACAAAATATTGTGATCAGCATCAGGCAGTACGAGACGGTTAGTGTGGGTGACGTTGCTGTTTCCTTTCTGATGACATAATCCATTTAAGAATTAGGCATTTTGAGTAAATCTGATGTTTTTATACAGAGCTGCATGCTTTAGCAAACATCGCCAGCACTATGAATAAAATGTCCAAATGTAGAAGCCATTAAAAGTCTAAAATTCCATGTAAAAGGCAGCAAGGAAACAGCACAGACATAATTCATGTAAAAATCACACACAAAAAACCCAGAGCTGCATGTTTCTCAAGCTATATACCGAACCCCAGGGCACACTCAGTGGGAGGTGGGAGATGTGTCAACTTCGGGCTGTTCTCCCCCTGCTTTGCTCCCAATGATAGACAGATCTATTGCTATACGCGTATATATATTGAGTAACATTTGCTCCATATTGCCCAAAATAAATACGGACATAAATGCTGATGAAACAAAATTACCCCCACAGTATTGGTTAGTAATTTATTTTAAGCCAATGATTCTTACTGGCGCTGTAGAAGACAATGATCCGGAATCCGTAGCTCTCACTGTAAGTGTGTACTGTTGTGTTGTTTCATAATCTGCATAATCTGAGAGCACCAACACCCCACTAGTTGGATTTATCCAAAAAATGCCAGTAGCACCCAAAGTGCTGCCACCACTTTCAAGTGAGTAAGTGATTCCTATATAAGGGTAGTCTTTGTCTGTAGCATGTATGTAACCAATTGGTGATCCAGCTGTAAAGGCAATAACATATACATTATTATTCTATAGCCAACACTGTGAAAATCACAATTTGTCATTTGAGTCTGAAATAAAGTAACTTTTGCATAGAGCAGAGCAATAAAAAAGTGTCACTTATGTGAGCCCTCAAAAGCATTAGGCAATGATAACACCCTCCAGGACATAAAATCCATGACTGTTCTTAGAAGGACAATCACCATGTGATTGGTACATTTTTAAAGGGTATATTTATAAAGGTTACCTAAAATGAAGATCCACCATAGCTGAACCTACAGTTTTATATTAAAGACTATTAAAGTCTTTTATCCTTTAGCAGAATACAGGCAGCTGTAAATGGTCTGTCAGGGCAGAAGTGGTTAATTTAATAGCTTTCATGCTTTATTGTACATGACTGTATATTAAAGGGAATGCAATATATTCGTTAAACCTCAGTTACCCTTTAAATGACATAAAGTGCCCTACTTAATAGTCTATAGTTTATGCATCAGTTCATTGAGTATTCCTTACATTTTTTATTATTATTATTATTATTATTATTAGTATGCATTTAATTCATTTTTTTATTTGAAATGTAGTCCAATACCTTTCTACAGCAGGATTTAGTTACTTACGTGGAGAGAGCTCAGACACATTGAACACATATGAAGATCTGTTGAATACTGGAGGATATTCATTGACTGGAGTTGTTTTAATGTACACATAAATATTTTCTAAAAAATAAAAAAGCAGATAATTGATTGGGTTTGCAGTTTATAAAGAAATTGTATTCTGCACAGAAACTCACATTACTTACTCTTATAGTTCGGAAAGGCTATATCCTTCACTTCAATTGTTAAACTATATTCATTGCCTACACCTATGTTATTGGGGTCTTCAAAGTCCAAATTACCTGTCAACTAAAGGAAGTATATAGTATTAAAAGGATGGATTATACAGAGATAAAAAAAAATACTAAAATGACGATCGATGCTCCAAATACACACAGCCATCATCTAAATCACTAGTGGTGTTTACAGTCTGTTAAAAGTAATATACCACACCCTTAAAGCCATAGTCGTATTTGCACAGGCTAGACTGGGGCTCAGAAGGTGTCCAAGGGATCCCCTGGTTTTTGCCCTTATATCATGCCAGGAAATACAGATTCTGCTGCAGGAAGATTTCCCAGGGTACAGTCCTCAGATCAGTCTCAGATTGGCATAGGTAGTACTGCAGGAGCAGGGACATAATCATGACACCAACCCATAAAAATAAAAGCAGAACTTTGCAAACACTAAAATATGTGAACATTGAATATTTGGGACATTTTAAACTGTATTTCTGCTGTATTTACTATACATGTTAAATTGTAGCTTTAACCATAAATTTTAATCAAACTGTGTTACCTATGGACTGCAGTAAGGTAGACTCATATCGCATGGGGCCCTAACATTAAACCCACCTTGCTTGGGCTTTAGGCCTACAACCTTTATTTAGGGCATGTGGGATCCAGCTATAGTTTTTATAGTTTACTCTAATAAAGCCAACCTAGGGAAGATGGGAGGAGCGCATGATCAAAACGGGGCAGCAGATGATCAAAAATTGGCAGCATCTCTATGCAAAATAAAATAAATGCAGAGGCGCATGTTGCCATGGCTGCAACACATTGTGATCAAAATGTGCGACAAGAGCCTTCATTCAAGTGTAATGCAATCCAAAATGTTTCTTGTATGCAATGTTTACATGTCTTAGCATTTGTAGAGAGCTGTTCTGATTTTATGTCAAGATATACAAAGCATCAGGTGTAATATGCAAAGTAGGCACAACCGACAGCCAAGACTGTGACAGGCAGCTTAGACCTGTCTCTGGAGTAGGGAGTGGTGAGTAGTAAAGTAATATAAACAATATACAATGTAAAGAAGAAAATATACACATAAATACACCTTATTGCATGTGTACATCACTATACATGCTTTTAATGAGCTTGCATATAGCTCCAAAAGTTGTACACTGGCTGCTATATATGTTTATGTTACACGTTCATGTGAAATTTACTGTGAGCAAATAGAATTAGATCTGTGAGTAGTCCAGCAAGTTGTTAGAGGGAAAATTTCAGCAAAAAGTAGATACTACTTAGTTTCCAGCACAAACCGCTTAAAAAAGAATCAAAAACTTTACACATTTTACAAAAAATGGGATACTAGTGAAAGACGACCATGCTGAGCTTGTGTTTACTTGCCATGAAAGTCTGTGTAGTCCGCGGTGGGGATTTCCTGTCAGTAGATCCTTCTTTGCTGGAGGAGAGGATCACTTTGAATGGTGTGGGAAATGGGAGAAAGTCCAGGACGTTGGCTTCTCTAGTGTTCTACCACTGCTGCTGAACTGTTCCTAGGTTGCCTGTGTAACATCACTACAGGGGATCTTTGGCCCAAAATGGTGTTCTGTTTAAACTGTATAAAATATTTGATTTCTTTTTAAGGTTTTCATGCTTGAAACTAAGTAGTATATACTTTGTTGTCACGATGCCGGCTGGCAGGTAGTGGATCCTCTGTGCCAGAGAGGGATAGCGAGGACCGTGCTAGTGGACCGGTTCTAAGACACTACAGGTTTTCACCAGAGCCCGCCGCAAAGCGGGATGGTCTTGCTGCGGCGGTAGTGACCAGGTCGTATCCACTAGCAACGGCTCACCTCTCTGGCTGCTGAAGATAGGCGAGGTACAAGGGAGTAGGCAGAAGCAAAGTCGGACGTAGCAGAAGGTCGGGGGCAGGCGGCAAGGTTCGTAGTCAGGGGAGATAGCAAAGTTCTGGTACACAGGGTATAAACACACAAAAACGCTTTCACTAGGCTCAAGGGCAACAAGATCCGGCAAGGAAGTGCAAGGGAGGAGACTAGATATAACCAGGGAACAAGTGGGAACCAATAAGCTAATTGGGCCAGGCACCAATCATTGGTGCACTGGCCCTTTAAGTCTCAGGGAGCTGGCGCGCGCGCGCCCTAGAGAGCGGAGCCGCGCGCGCCAGCACATGACCGCAGGAGACGGGAACGAGTAAGTGACCTGGGATGCGATTCGCGAGCGGGCGCGTCCCGCTGTGCGAATCGCATCCCCAACGGCCATGACAGGGCAGTGCTCCCGGTCAGCGCTGACCGGGGAGCTGCAGGGAGAAAGGCGCCGTGAGCGCTCCGGGGAGGAGCGGGGACCCGGAGCGCTAGGCGTAACAGTACCCCCCCCCTTAGGTCTCCCCTTCTCTTTATCGGGTAACTGCCTCCCCTGGGATGAAGACACCGGGAAAGGATGGAGGGATTCCTCAACGGCAGGCAGAACCGCAGGAGTAGGAATGGGGAGAGAGGGCAGAGGGCGAGAACTGGCACGGGGCAGTGTGACACCAGGACGAGGGCCATGAGGGGACACAGAAGCTTGCCTGATGGAACTGGGAGGGGGGGAGGGGCATTTCCTGTGGCAGGCAGAGTCCTTAATGACCTTAGGGGGACCGGATACAGGAGGAACCACAGAGTTACGGCAAGGGTTACTGGGAACCGGTTTTAGACAGTTCTTGGCACAAGAGGACCCCCAACTCTTGATCTCCCCAGTGGACCAATCCAGGGTTGGGGAATGAAGTTGAAGCCAGGGAAGTCCAAGGAGAATTTCCGAGGTGAAATTGGGGAGGACCAAAAGTTCAATCCTCTCGTGATGAGATCCGATGCTCATAAGAAGGGGCTCCGTGCGGAAACGTATGGTACAGTCCAACCTGGCTCCGTTGACCGCGGAAATGTGGAGTGGCTTGACAAGACGGGTCACCGGAATATGGAATTTATTCACAAAGGACTCCCGAATAAAATTCCCAGAAGCTCCAGAGTCCAGACAGGCCACGGCTGAGAGGGGAGAGCTGGCTGAAGTGGAAATCCGAACAGGTACCGTGAGACGTGGAGAAGCCGACTTGGCATCAAGAGACGCCACACCCACGAGAGCTGAGTGCGAGCGTGCGTTTCCCAGACGTGGAGGACGGATTGGGCAATCCACCAAAAAATGTTCAGTACTGGCACAGTACAGACAAAGATTCTCTTCCTTACGGCGATTCCTCTCTTCCAGGGTCAGGCGAGACCGATCCACTTGCATGGCCTCCTCGGCGGGAGGCCTAGGCGCAGATTGCAGTGGAGACTGTGGGAGAGGTGTCCAGAGATCTAAGTCCTTTTCCTGGCGGAGCTCTTGATGCCTCTCAGAAAAACGCATGTCAATGCGAGTGGCTAGATGAATGAGTTCATGCAGGTTAGCAGGAGTCTCTCGTGCGGCCAGAACATCTTTAATGTTGCTGGATAGGCCTTTTTTAAAGGTCGCGCAGAGAGCCTCATTATTCCAGGATAGTTCAGAAGCAAGAGTACGGAATTGTATGGCGTACTCGCCAACGGAGGAATTACCCTGGACCAGGTTCAGCAGGGCAGTCTCAGCAGAAGAGGCTCGGGCAGGTTCCTCAAAGACACTTCGAATTTCCGAGAAGAAGGAGTGTACAGAGGCAGTGACGGGGTCATCGCGGTCCCAGAGCGGTGTGGCCCATGACAGGGCTTTTCCAGACAGAAGGCTGACTACGAAAGCCACCTTAGACCTTTCAGTAGGAAACTGATCCGACATCATCTCCAGATGCAGGGAACATTGGGAAAGAAAGTCACGGCAAAACTTAGAGTCCCCATTAAATTTGTCCGGCAAAGACAGGCGGAGGCTAGGAGTGGCCACTCGCTGCGGAAGAGGTGCAGGAGCTGGCGGAGGAGATGGTTGCTGCTGCTGTAGCTGAGACTGAATCTGCTGTAGCTGCGACTGGAGTTGCTGAGTCATGGTGGTCAAGTACGACAGCTGGTGATCTTGTTGGGCGATCTGACGAGCTTGCTGGGCGACCAGTGTGGGGAGGTCGGCGACAACAGGCAGAGGAACTTCAGCGGGATCCATGGCCGGATCTACTGTCACGATGCCGGCTGGCAGGTAGTGGATCCTCTGTGCCAGAGAGGGATAGCGAGGACCGTGCTAGTGGACCGGTTCTAAGACACTACAGGTTTTCACCAGAGCCCGCCGCAAAGCGGGATGGTCTTGCTGCGGCGGTAGTGACCAGGTCGTATCCACTAGCAACGGCTCACCTCTCTGGCTGCTGAAGATAGGCGAGGTACAAGGGAGTAGGCAGAAGCAAAGTCGGACGTAGCAGAAGGTCGGGGGCAGGCGGCAAGGTTCGTAGTCAGGGGAGATAGCAAAGTTCTGGTACACAGGGTATAAACACACAAAAACGCTTTCACTAGGCTCAAGGGCAACAAGATCCGGCAAGGAAGTGCAAGGGAGGAGACTAGATATAACCAGGGAACAGGTGGGAACCAATAAGCTAATTGGGCCAGGCACCAATCATTGGTGCACTGGCCCTTTAAGTCTCAGGGAGCTGGCGCGCGCGCGCCCTAGAGAGCGGAGCCGCGCGCGCCAGCACATGACCGCAGGAGACGGGAACGGGTAAGTGACCTGGGATGCGATTCGCGAGCGGGCGCGTCCCGCTGTGCGAATCGCATCCCCAACGGCCATGACAGGGCAGTGCTCCCGGTCAGCGCTGACCGGGGAGCTGCAGGGAGAAAGGCGCCGTGAGCGCTCCGGGGAGGAGCGGGGACCCGGAGCGCTAGGCGTAACATTTGTGCTGCAAATTTTCTTTCTAACAACCTGCTAGGCTACTCAGAGACCTAACTCTATTTGCTCACAGTATATTTAATATTAAGTGTAAAATATATAGTAATATACAAAGTTTGGAGCTGAATGCATGCTCATTAAAAGTAGGCATACTGACCACCAGTGCATCCAGAACTTCCTATAGTGCTGGAGCTGTAGAGAAAAGAAAGAAAACAGATTCTGACCTACATAACAGCAATAAAGTAAATAGAACACTCACCGGATTTCCTGTCTAAAGTTTCTTTATTTCATGTCAACTCAGAACAACAGACCAGGGAACATGGACAGGCGACAACCATTTCGTACCAATCAGGTTCTTCTTTCGGCCTTTTCCGGCCTTGATTGGAGGCCGGAAGAAGTACCTGATTAGTACAAACAGGTGTCCACGCTCCCGGCTCTGTTCTTCGGGCCCCCCGCTATGCTGTTATGTCTAACTGAGTTGACACGAAATAAATACAATTTGAATCCTCTCTCTACATTTCTTATTATGTAGTTACTTTAATATACATTACTATGAACTACAAGATGTTTGAGCACCCGGGAGTAATATCCAGAAGCTATTCTGTGCTTTATAATCCATTGGAACCACTCCTGAAATCTACGATTTAGTACCTGAAGCTGCACGGTGTCTGGTGATTTTCATTATTTCTTCTGCTATGTATTCTTACCTACCCCCAAACCTTTGCAGGTTTTGCTGTGGCTCCCGTTAGTATCCTTTCAGTCCCCCGATGCTCATCTCATCCACTTTCTTTAGTGATGAGATGTAGAAGCAGGACCTTCCTACTAAGCCAATAACTGGCCAAGACTAGACACTAATGCAGCACATGGGAATGTCCTGTTTCAATATCTCATTTTAGAAGTGGACAAGCATCAAGGGACCAGAAGGAGGCAAATGGGAGCTGCAGCAGGACTTGGAGAACACCAGTATAAGGTAAGTATATATTTTTTTATTCTCTACAGCCCCAGCATTATAGAAAGTTTGGGGGAGCACTGGAATATCCCTTTAAGAATGTATCCAAAAAGAGGAAATGTCCAGCATTAAACCTTGTGGTACCACACCACAAAGAACATGTTCAATGCTCCCCTGTTGGTGCTCAGAAGAACAGTAAAACAGTGGTCCTGATTTACTACTGTAAACCCGACATGTTTTGTTGAGTTGTGCGCCACATTATGCATTTGAATTTGTGCAAGAATTGAAAAAAAACCCGACCAACTCTCCATTTTACTGAGTAAACCAGAAAAAGGGGGCATGGCCATCAGTGAAAGGGGCATGGCTACAGAAAAGGGGTGCGTCCCCAAGACAGATTAGAGCATGTGTAAAATAAGCAAAATGTAGGGAAAGTGCAAAATGTAGGGAAACCTTAGTAAATACCGTGGAAAATAAATTGTTGGGAATTAAAACCCACAAAGAAACCTACACAACACTCTTAGTAAATCAGGGCCAGTATCACCTCTAATCCAAAAAACAGGGGAAAACAAGCAGCACTTCGTTGTGTATGTTATTCCACTTGCTACAGCAGTTTTTTGTTCATGCCTGCTTTCTAAAGGTAAGTATTACCAATTTTCTTCAAGTCTTTTGGATTACCCTGTCCTATTCTGTCAAGTTCTTTAAATGGTAGGTATATAGGTTTCTGTAAAATCTGTGGGACTTTTATGTTCACTATTAGGGTATGTCCACATAGGGCAGGTACAATGTAATAAATCTGCAATAAATTTTAAAAATGTTTGTTCTGGTGCAAAAAGCTAACGATTTTTCACCACAGAAAATCCAGGGTGTCTGCCTTGTGTGAACAAAACCCTCACAGAGAGGATCAATTACTATAATGTCACCTTAATGGTAGCGAAGTTGTCACACACTTATTTTTAGTGCCATATAAATATAGTAAATGAAAAAAAAAACACCAACCACTATATTTCCAGATCCTGCCGGAATAAGTTGGAATCGTTCATTGCTCCCAAGCCCAGAAAGTCCTGTAAAGTTGAAGGCTTTGTTTATGGGATCAACATCTATGTCCTTGCACTGATCAGTTAAATCCATTATGAGACTGCCATTTGCTTCCGTTTCGGGTACAGTTGTGCTGTTCAAACAGAGAATAAATAATGCAAACACTTCTCTACCCTTCTTTAACATTCAGATTGTAGAGTTTATGTGTGTTTATTATTTTAAGGGATATCTGTAAGACTGTATTGCAGTAAGAAGTGTTACAGCACTTCACATATTTATCTGATGTTTTATATTGTTAAAAAGATAAATGGAAAAAACATCAGAATATGCTAATATAATGATGATGGTTTGGGAAGATGAAATCATAGGTATACTACATAAAATGTATTTGGAAAGTTTTCAGATTTTGTTTTGTTGAGGTCTTGTGATAAGATAACAAAAATTACAGTTTCCCCATCATTCTGCGCTCAATACCTTATAATGAAAATGCGGAAATAAAATGTTAAACATTTTTGAAAATGTATTGAAGATGAAAAAACTAAAGTTTCTCATGGACAAATTAGTATTAGTATTTAGACTAATTGCAATGACAGTTTCGCTCTGGGGTCCTCCCAGTTTTCTTGATCATCTTGGAGATGTTTCTACACCTTGGTCATGATTTGGAAAGACACAACCCTGTCTATATAAGGTCTTACAGCTGACAATACAATACCAAGCCATGAGCAGGTAAGAATTGCCTGTAGAGCTCAGAGGCAGGACTGTCTGGAGGCACAGACTGGAGAACAAACAATATTTTACTGCACTGAAAATTCCCAAGAACACACTGGCCTCCATAATTCTTAGATGGGAGAAGTTTTAGACGACCAGGACTCTTCCTAGAGCTAACTGCCCCCCAAAATGAGTTAACGGGAAGAAGGGCCTTGGAAAGAGATGAACAAGAACCCAATGGTAACTTTGGCCTCCTGTGCAGAGAGGAGATACTTTAAGAAGGTGAACTATTACTGCAGCATTCCACCAATTTGGACTTTTTCGCAGAGTGGCCAAAAAGAAGACTCAAGAAAGTGAATGACACAAGAAAGTCATCTGGAGTTTAAAAAAAAAAAAAAAAGCTCCTTACGGACTCTTAGACTACATGAAAGATTCTTGGGTCTTATGAAATAAAGTTTGAAGTTCTCAGTCTATATTCTAAGTGTCATGTCTGAAACAAACCAGGCACTGCTGACCACCTGCCCAAGGATGGCAGAGAGCATGACACATGTGCAATCCAAGCTGCCACACGCCGTACGAATCCTGCAGGATCTCTTTCTCCTCTTTGCTGCTGTGCTGTCAGCGCTACACTTAACTTAATGGTAAGAGGGTGTCAGATGAGAGATGATAATGGAGGAGGTCAGTAGAATCCACACTGGGCTGTGTCCAGTCCTCACAGTGCAAAGTACTGTAATCAGGAAAGTATATATCCTCCTGATTCAGGATATATACTTACCAAATTACTGCACTATGAGGAGGACTGCAGACATATAGGGGGAGATTTATCAAAACCTGAGCAGAGGAAAAGTTGACAGTTGCCCATAGCAACCAATAAAAAAAGAAGCGATCCGATTGGTTGCTATGTGCAACTGATATACTTTTCCTCTGCACATGTTTTGATAAATCTCCCCCTATATAGTGCTTATACGATGGCTATAGTAGTAGACATTAAGTATATGCAGATGTATATGGCTGCAGTGCAAAAAAGATAGTATTTAATTTAATTATTTTTTTTGCTCGAATAAAGAAAAATGAAGGATTGACTAGAACTAGATACTGCAGGAAAAGTGAGACTGGAAAGAACTACTCAAGTTTCTCTGTAGTATACAGCAGCTCATAAGTACTTTTAGTAAGCAGCTGATAAGTAGTCTTAAAAAGGAGTAGTTTACAAATCTGTATAACTTACTGGCACTAGTTGATTTGAATTTTTTTTCCTCCCGTGTACCCCTTTAACATCCTCAGAACAAAAAGATTGGGTATGTTGAAATATGCCTACGGGCTTTGAGCAATTGTGCCGCCGGGGACTGCAAGAGGAAGGCCTCCTTTCGGCCATTTACTCTATTCTCAACCCTCCATAGGGGGGGGGGGGTTGTCTTTTTGTCTTTGTTTGTTCTTGTTTCATGTTGTGTTGGTCCTGTGTATGTCTTTTGTTTTCTGTGTATGCCTCTACATATATTCTATGGTTTTCCATTTGTGATTATGTTGCCCTGCTCTTCCCCTTAGCTTGTGAAGGATATCTTGTGTATATCTCAGGAGCTTTCTATTTTGGGATTTTTTGTTTGTTATATGCCTCTTGTAGTTGTTTGAATTTTCCTTTCTCATCTACTTCCTTGGTTTGGAAATTCTTAATAAAGATTACAATTTAAAAAAATGAAAAGAAAAACACACATGAGAGTATGAAAATGGAGAAAAGTTTGCTTCATACCTGAATGCATACGTTGTGCACACTGGAGGGTTATCATTTATATCTTGTACATTGATGGTAATAGTTGTGTAGTTTGAGTGCCCAGCACTTGGAAGGTCACTCACTTTGATTTTTAGAAACATAGAACTGTTAAGATGGAGGGTATCCACATCAATGTCAATTCTCATTGCAATCTGAATGACTCCAGTTACTGAAATGTAAAGTAAGAAAAGGAAAAAAAACTGTATAAATTGCATTTTTTTTGTAGAATTGATCCAGAATTAATACTATTTCGACCTCTTGAAAATAGATCCTTAGAAACAAAATCTTGACATAGATATGTACATATCCTAATTGATGACAATAAGACTTCACATCGACCATGTTCCCCACTATATTACTGTGATTTGCTCAACAATTTTTATGACAAAGCTCCACGAGACCTTGCCAATGTGGTGCCACGGGAGTGCTAATAGATACCTTATCACTTTGTGATGTCAGTGCATCCAAGATTGGAGACAGCTTCTCCACGGTGAGTAAAGGAAAACACCAATGTCAGGTTATGGATAACTGTATTTACTGAACAGGGTGCAGATGGCATTACAAAGACAGTATGGTGCAGAGTGAGAGGAGGCCGCGTAACCCCTTGGGAGCCCTGTTGCCTTGCTGCCACTTGTGGTGCTTTCACCCTATAGATTGATACTGACTTGAGAGGAATGAAGATTGATCCTGGTAGCTAGGGTTCTGTCAAGGTCCTGTAGCTTTCTCCGTCAGGGTATGAACTTCCACTGTGTGGGTGATCCTTGCAGAATGACCGGATAAGGTAGATTTGATCTGGGCCTTCCACACACCTCAGACCTTTGCCACACTTGAGGTCAGCAGTTAGTAGACTTAGACTGGGGCAACTGCCCAATTCCTTCCACCCTAGCTTGAGTTATGTTCCTGTGCACAGGGAATGTCACCACAAGCCAGTCTAAATTTCGCCAGTATACCTTTGGTTTCATTTTTTTGCCCAAGCGCAGTGAAGTGAGGAAGGCTCACTAAATTTCCAACACCAGAGAATAATGGATAGAATATTACACAGTGGCCAGTTAAGTCAGTCTCTATGTAATGCAGGATGAAGGAAGTCCTTCAGGGAAAGACATACTCTCTGTAGCTCCTCCTTATTACAGTTATTAGAGGAGGATCCTGAATGGGGACCCTCTATTAAAGGGGCACTGAACTTCTTATCCTCTATCTGCAGGGTAGGGGATTGGTGCCTGATCGTGGGGGATCTGACCACAGGTACCCCCTGTGATTTTCTGCCCAACGTCCTGGTTCAGAGCGGTGTTGATCACCACATGAAGCAGCGGCCGATACGCCTCCTCCATTCTGGGAGAGTCAGAAATACACAAGCACTGTATCTCTGGTTCTCCCATAGAAATGCATGGAGGGGGCATGTCGACCAACACTCCGTGCATGAAGTGAACCACGGCTCCGGGCAGGAGATCGTGGGGGCGGGGGTCCAATTAGCCAGACCCCCCGCGATCAGACATTTATGCCCTATATTGCAGAAGTTCAGTAAGAATACCAGAGTACTGGAGTTCTCCTTTAACTTAGTATTCCCTAATATGGGATATAAAAATTTATTTTCTGAACTCGACAATTTCGTTTGAGTCACTATACAAAGAACATTAATGCAGCGATTTTACGGCAACTCCAGGGCAACGCAACGTCACCATGGAGCTCTAGCCTAAATCTAAAAACACAAGCAGATTATAGGTCTGTGTCTACAGTAGCTACTTTCAATCTACTGTAATTCTGTTTATGAATAGCCTTCTTAATGACATCCCTAGTAAAGCATATAAACAGGGTTGTTGAGGTAGGACAATTGCTTTATCATCAGCAACTGCTGTATAACAGGTGTTACGCCGAGCGCTCCGGGTCCCCGCTCCTCCCCGGAGCGCTCGCTACACTCTCCTCACTGCAGCGCTCCGGTCAGTTCCACTGACCCGGGGCGCTGCGATACCGCCTCCAGCCGGGATGCGATTCGCGATGCGGGTAGCGCCCGCTCGCGATGCGCACCCCGGCTCCCGTACCTGACTCGCTCTCCGTCAGTCCTGTCCCGGCGCGCGCGGCCCCGCTCCCTAGGGCGCGCGCGCGCCGGGTCTTTGCGATTTAAAGGGCCACTGCGCCGCTGATTGGCGCAGTGGTTCCAATTAGTGTTATCACCTGTGCACTTCCCTATATCACCTCACTTCCCCTTCACTCCCTCGCCGGATCTTGTTGCCATCGTGCCAGTGAAAGCGTTTCCTTGTGTGTTCCTAGCCTGTGTTCCAGACCTCCTGCCGTTGCCCCTGACTACGATCCTTGCTGCCTGCCCCGACCTTCTGCTACGTCCGACCTTGCTTCTGTCTACTCCCTTGTACCGCGCCTATCTTCAGCAGCCAGAGAGGTTGAGCCGTTGCTAGTGGATACGACCTGGTCACTACCGCCGCAGCAAGACCATCCCGCTTTGCGGCGGGCTCTGGTGAAAACCAGTAGTGACTTAGAACCGATCCACTAGCACGGTCCACGCCAATCCCTCTCTGGCACAGAGGATCCACTACCTGCCAGCCGGCATCGTGACAGTAGATCCGGCCATGGATCCCGCTGAAGTTCCTCTGCCAGTTGTCGCTGACCTCACCACGGTGGTCGCCCAGCAGTCACAACAGATAGCGCAACAAGGCCAACAGCTGTCTCAACTGACTGTTATGCTACAACAGTTACTACCACAGCTCCAGCAATCATCTCCTCCGCCAGCTCCTGCACCTCCTCCGCAGCGAGTGGCCGCTTCTGGACTACGACTATCCTTGCCGGATAAATTTGATGGGGACTCTAAGTTTTGCCGTGGCTTTCTTTCCCAATGTTCATTGCACTTGGAGATGATGTCGGACCAGTTCCCCACTGAAAGGTCTAAGGTGGCTTTCGTAGTCAGCCTTCTGTCTGGAAAAGCCCTGTCTTGGGCCACACCGCTCTGGGACCGCAATGACCCCGTCACTGCCTCTGTACACTCCTTCTTCTCGGAAATTCGAAGTGTCTTTGAGGAACCTGCCCGAGCCTCTTCTGCTGAGACTGCCCTGTTGAACCTGGTCCAGGGTAATTCTTCCGTTGGCGAGTATGCCGTACAATTCCGTACTCTTGCTTCAGAATTATCCTGGAATAATGAGGCACTCTGCGCGACCTTTAAAAAAGGCCTATCCAGCAACATTAAAGATGTTCTGGCCGCACGAGAAATCCCTGCTAATCTACATGAACTCATTCACCTAGCCACTCGCATTGACATGCGTTTTTCCGAAAGGCGTCAGGAGCTCCGCCAGGATATGGACTCTGTTCGCACGAGGCGTTTCTTCTCCCCGGCTCCTCTCTCCTCTGGTCCCCTGCAATCTGTTCCTGTGCCTCCCGCCGTGGAGGCTATGCAGGTCGACCGGTCTCGCCTGACACCTCAAGAGAGGACACGACGCCGCATGGAGAATCTCTGCCTGTACTGTGCTAGTACCGAACACTTCCTGAAGGATTGTCCTATCCGTCCTCCCCGCCTGGAAAGACGTACGCTGACTCCGCACAAAGGTGAGACAGTCCTTGATGTCTACTCTGCTTCTCCACGTCTTACTGTGCCTGTGCGGATGTCTGCCTCTGCCTTCTCCTTCTCTGCTGTGGCCTTCTTGGACTCCGGATCTGCAGGAAATTTTATTTTGGCCTCTCTCGTCAACAGGTTCAACATACCGGTGACCAGTCTCGCCAGACCCCTCTACATCAATTGTGTAAACAATGAAAGATTGGACTGTACCATACGTTTCCACACGGAGCCCCTTCTAATGTGCATCGGATCTCATCACGAGAGGATTGAACTTTTGGTCCTCCCCAATTGCACTTCTGAAATTCTCCTTGGACTTCCCTGGCTTCAACTTCATTCCCCAACCCTGGATTGGTCCACTGGGGAGATCAGGAGTTGGGGGCCCTCTTGTTCCAAGGACTGCCTAAAACCGGTTCCCAGTAACCCTTGCCGTGACTCTGTGGTTCCTCCTGTAACCGGTCTCCCTAAGGCCTATATGGACTTTGCGGACGTTTTTTGCAAAAAACAAGCTGAAACTCTACCTCCTCACAGGCCTTATGATTGTCCTATTGACCTCCTCCCGGGCACTACTCCACCCCGGGGCAGAATCTATCCGCTGTCCGTCCCAGAGACTCTTGCCATGTCTGAATACGTCCAGGAAAATTTAAAAAAGGGCTTTATCCGTAAATCCTCCTCTCCTGCCGGAGCCGGATTTTTCTTTGTGTCCAAAAAAGATGGCTCTCTACGTCCTTGCATTGACTACCGCGGTCTTAATAAAATCACGGTTAAGAACCGCTACCCCCTACCCCTCATCTCTGAACTCTTTGATCGCCTCCAAGGTGCCCACATTTTTACCAAACTGGACTTAAGAGGTGCTTATAATCTCATCCGCATCAGAGAGGGGGATGAATGGAAAACGGCATTTAACACCAGAGATGGACACTTTGAGTATCTGGTCATGCCCTTTGGCCTGTGCAACGCCCCTGCCGTCTTCCAAGACTTTGTTAATGAAATTTTTCGTGATCTCCTATACTCCTGTGTTGTTGTATATCTGGACGATATCCTGATTTTTTCTGCCAATCTAGAAGAACACCGCCAGCATGTCCGTATGGTTCTTCAGAGACTTCGTGACAATCAACTCTATGCCAAAATAGAGAAATGTCTGTTTGAATGCCAATCTCTTCCTTTCCTAGGATACTTGGTCTCTGGCCAGGGACTACAAATGGATCCAGACAAACTCTCTGCCGTCTTAGATTGGCCACGCCCCTCCGGACTCCGTGCCATCCAACGTTTTTTGGGGTTCGCCAATTATTACAGGCAATTTATTCCACATTTTTCTACCGTTGTGGCTCCTATTGTGGCTTTAACCAAAAAAAATGCCGATCCCAAGTCTTGGCCTCCTCAAGCGGAAGACGCCTTTAAACGGCTCAAGTCTGCCTTTTCTTCGGCTCCCGTGCTCTCCAGACCTGACCCATCTAAACCCTTCCTATTGGAGGTTGATGCCTCCTCAGTGGGAGCTGGAGCTGTCCTTCTACAAAAAAACTCTTCCGGGCATGCTGTTACTTGTGGTTTTTTTTCTAGGACCTTCTCTCCGGCGGAGAGGAACTACTCCATCGGGGATCGAGAGCTTCTAGCCATTAAATTAGCACTTGAGGAATGGAGGCATCTGCTGGAGGGATCAAGATTTCCAGTTATTATTTACACCGATCACAAAAACCTCTCCTACCTCCAGTCTGCCCAACGGCTGAATCCTCGTCAGGCCAGGTGGTCTCTGTTCTTTGCCCGATTTAATTTTGAAATTCATTTTCGGCCTGCCGATAAGAACATTAGGGCCGATGCTCTCTCTCGTTCCTCAGATGCTTCCGAAGTTGAACTCTCTCCTCAACACATCATTCCTCCTGACTGCCTGATTTCCACTTCTCCAGCCTCCATCAGGCAAACTCCTCCAGGAAAGACCTTTGTTTCTCCACGCCAACGCCTCGGAATCCTCAAATGGGGTCACTCCTCCCATCTCGCAGGTCATGCGGGCATCAAGAAATCTGTGCAACTCATCTCTCGCTTCTATTGGTGGCCGACTCTAGAGACTGATGTGGTGGACTTTGTGCGAGCCTGCACTATCTGTGCCCGGGATAAGACTCCTCGCCAGAAGCCCGCTGGTTTTCTTCATCCTCTGCCTGTCCCCGAACAGCCTTGGTCTCTGATTGGTATGGATTTTATTACTGACTTACCCCCATCCCATGGCAACACTGTTATTTGGGTGGTCGTTGATCGATTCTCCAAAATGGCACATTTCATCCCTCTTCCTGGTCTTCCTTCAGCGCCTCAGTTGGCTAAACAATTTTTTGTACACATTTTTCGTCTTCACGGGTTGCCTACGCAGATCGTCTCGGATAGAGGCGTCCAATTCGTGTCTAAATTCTGGAGGGCTCTCTGTAAACAACTCAAGATTAAATTAAATTTTTCTTCTGCATATCATCCTCAATCCAATGGACAAGTAGAAAGAATTAACCAGGTCTTGGGTGATTATTTACGACATTTTGTTTCCTCCCGCCAGGATGACTGGGCAGATCTTCTACCTTGGGCCGAATTCTCGTATAATTTCAGAGTCTCTGAATCTTCCTCCAAATCCCCATTTTTCGTGGTGTACGGCCGTCACCCTCTTCCTCCCCTCCCTACCCCCTTGCCCTCTGGTCTGCCCGCTGTGGATGAAATTTCTCGTGATCTTTCCATCATATGGAGAGAGACCCAAAATTCTCTCTTACAGGCTTCTTCACGCATGAAGAGATTCGCGGATAAGAAAAGAAGAGCTCCTCCCATTTTTTCCCCTGGAGACAAGGTATGGCTCTCCGCTAAATATGTCCGCTTCCGTGTCCCTAGCTATAAGTTGGGACCACGCTATCTTGGTCCTTTCAAAATTTTGCGCCAGATTAATCCTGTCTCTTACAAACTTCTTCTTCCTCCTTCTCTTCGTATTCCTAATGCCTTTCACGTTTCTCTTCTTAAACCACTTATCATTAACCGTTTCTCTCCCAAATCTGTTCCTCCCACTCCTGTCTCCGGCTCCTCGGACATCTTCTCCGTCAAAGAGATTTTAGCATCAAAAAAGGTCAGAGGGAAAACCTTCTTTTTAGTGGATTGGGAGGGTTGTGGTCCAGAAGAGAGGTCCTGGGAACCTGAGGACAATATCCTGGACAAAAGTCTGGTCCTCAGGTTCTCAGGCTCCAAGAAGAGGGGGAGACCCAAGGGGGGGGGTACTGTTACGCCGAGCGCTCCGGGTCCCCGCTCCTCCCCGGAGCGCTCGCTACACTCTCCTCACTGCAGCGCTCCGGTCAGTTCCACTGACCCGGGGCGCTGCGATACCGCCTCCAGCCGGGATGCGATTCGCGATGCGGGTAGCGCCCGCTCGCGATGCGCACCCCGGCTCCCGTACCTGACTCGCTCTCCGTCAGTCCTGTCCCGGCGCGCGCGGCCCCGCTCCCTAGGGCGCGCGCGCGCCGGGTCTTTGCGATTTAAAGGGCCACTGCGCCGCTGATTGGCGCAGTGGTTCCAATTAGTGTTATCACCTGTGCACTTCCCTATATCACCTCACTTCCCCTTCACTCCCTCGCCGGATCTTGTTGCCATCGTGCCAGTGAAAGCGTTTCCTTGTGTGTTCCTAGCCTGTGTTCCAGACCTCCTGCCGTTGCCCCTGACTACGATCCTTGCTGCCTGCCCCGACCTTCTGCTACGTCCGACCTTGCTTCTGTCTACTCCCTTGTACCGCGCCTATCTTCAGCAGCCAGAGAGGTTGAGCCGTTGCTAGTGGATACGACCTGGTCACTACCGCCGCAGCAAGACCATCCCGCTTTGCGGCGGGCTCTGGTGAAAACCAGTAGTGACTTAGAACCGATCCACTAGCACGGTCCACGCCAATCCCTCTCTGGCACAGAGGATCCACTACCTGCCAGCCGGCATCGTGACAACAGGTCAGAATATTCAAGAAAACCATAAGTTATAAAGATATACAATGTGACTATACTCATCGTACATTTATTGATGGAGAAGTACTGGTTTGGTGTATCGATGCTGTAGTACAATGTGCTTATAAAACCAACATCATCTGGATCAACCGCAGTTATTGTGGTGACTATAGTCCCTGGGTTCTGTTCCTCAGGAATAGTAAATGTTGTTGTTGACCTAAAATAAATAAAATACATTTAAATTTTTTTTAAAACACTTGTGAATAAAGGGGTTTTTCCAGGACTTTGCTATTGATAGTCTATAATTAGGTGTCCATCACCCCAACCACTCAAGGTGATTAAATGGGCTCTGGTATTCAGGTTAGAGGTGTGGCATCTTTATTGACAGGTACATTGCCATACATTTTGTAGCTGGGCCAAGTACTGTATGTAGTCATATTCACTAATAGGACGGAATTGTGGAAAGCTGCTGTACCAGGCACAGTTGTTACAAAATGTATGCTGATGCGTCTGGTAAACAATAAAGAAGCTGCAGCACCCATTGAACCATCACAAACCCTTAAATCAGTTGATCGGGTGACACGAGTCAGACTCCAATCTGATATTGGTAGCCTATCCTAAGTGTAAGCTATGAATATTTAAGTTCCGGTAAACCCCTTCAACAATAATCTTTTATCATGGTATTACTATATACATCTAATGTACGTTGTAGAATAGTGGCTCAGATTTAATAATGGTGTTTGAAAGCTAGACAGTGTAAACTGGAACTAGAGAATAAAGCAAATGTATTGCAGTGACTGTTTCATATACTCTGCACAGTCTCAGGCTGTCTAGTTTCATTTTTAGAACTCTCTCCCTTTTATGCCTAATTTGTGACACATCTTGGCACAGCAAGTCATAACACACTTGTTTTAGAAGAGTATGCCACACACTGGGCCCAGAAGAACCAAATTGGTACAATTTATGCCAAGATTGAGCAAAATCCAGTTCAATAAATCTGGGCCATTATCTAGAGTGTTATTTGAAGTATGTAGAAAGTCATTGTCCATCTCCAAACCTCTCATATCCCCACACAAAACCTAATTTTATATATCTATAATGTTACCATAGTAATGATACATTACACCAAAACTTAAAAATGGCACAGTTGTAAATACTCTAAAAGCAGCAATCAATGTTTTTGTGTATTTTTTTTTTAATAACACCCAATGACTACATAATAAAGGGGAGGTTGTGAGATTACAAGCACTTCATAGGTGTAGGGGTAATAGGTGTAGGGGTGTCATAAAGACATATCCATTGTGGTTAGCCATTGTTTTGACATCTCTGTAATAATGCCAGGATGGAATAGACTGCAATGTAATGATGCATTATCACTGCTAGGAAGTGAAGGAAGAGATCCAGCACAGGGTAGAATCCATTAATAATTCACTTTCTTCCATAATAATCAATGATAATGGTGTATTCCAAATCCTGAATTTGAGTTTATATGAAGATGTTGGCATCAGATGTGTCAATAACACTACCTATCATAAGGAGACAACTGTTAAAGGGGTACTCCGTTGGCAAACTTTTTTTTTTTTACTGGTGCCAGAAAGATAAACAGATTTGTAAATTACTTCTATTAACCTGTTAAGGACGGCGGGCTTATCCATATGCCTCCGTTTTAAAGCCCTTAAGGACTGAGGGCGTATGGATACGCCCGTGGGAATTCCGGTCCTGCCACTAGCCGTTTGAGGACTGGACTGGGATGCCTGCTGTCCTGAGACCCCCCCCCATGTCGGCGATCGGAGAAAATCGCTTGTCAATTCAGACATGCAATTTTCTCCTATTCCGGGCTGATCGGGTCTCTGGTGACCTGATCACCAGGAAAATAGGGATGATCGGAGCTGTCAGTGACAGCCCCGATAATCCTGAGGGATGGGAGCGAGGTCGCAGTGCTCCGATCTTCTCCTATCCCCTGCCATTAGTCAGAACTGAGTTCTGACCAATGGCAGTGCACGACAGGGGGTTGCCATGGAAACCCCCGTTCTGCCCACCCCTGGATGTCGGGCAGAATGGGGGGAGGAGATGCCATGGGGACAGCAGATCATCACTGGAGACTGTGGAGCTCAGCAGCGCAGGTAGGGAAGCGACGGTGGGGGGGGGGGGAGGAAGGGGCAGTAAGCGATATTTACTGCTGCCCTTCCTAGTGGTTGCCAAACTGCATGCTGGGAGTTGTAGTTTTGCAACATCTGGAGGGTCACCGTTTGGAGACCACTATTACAGTGGCCCTCCAGATGTTGCCAAACTACAACTCTCAGCATGCCTAGACTGCCCAGGCATGCTGGGAGTTGTAGTTCTGTAACATTTGTCCCTTTAGATTTTGCAATTTTCATGAAAATTTTGAAAATTGCTGCTATACTTTGAAGCCCTCTAATTTTTTATAAAAGTAAAAATATGTCTATTGACTATGATGTCTCTGATGCCAACATAAAGTGGACATATTGTATTTGTGAATCAATATAAAATGTATTTGAAATATCAATTGTCATTACAAGCAGAGAGCTTCAAAGTTAGAAAAATACAAAATTTTCAAAATTTTCATGAAATTTTGGGATTTTTCACCAAGAAATTATACAAGTATCGACACAAATTTACCACCAAAATAAAGTAGAATATGTCACGAAAAAAACAATCTCAGAATCAGAATAAAAGCATCTTAGAGTTATTAATGCTTAAAGTGACGGTGGTCAGAATTGTGACAAAGGGCTCAGTCCTTAAGGTGAAAAAGGGCTCAGTCCTTAAGGGGTTAAAAATCTTAATCCTTCCAGTACTTATTAGCTGCTGAATACTACAGAGGAAATTCTTTTCTTTTTGGAACACAGTGCTCTAGGTGTCAGCAGAGAGCAGTGTAGACAAGACAAAAAAGAAATTCAAAAAGAAAAGAATTTTCTCTGTAGCATACAGCTGCTAATAAGTACTGGAAAGATTAAGATTTTTAAATAGAAGTAATCTGTTTAACTTTCCGACACCAGTTCATTAAAAAAATAAATAAAAAAAAGTTTTCCACTGGAGTACCTCTCTAAGTCCAGGGTCAATGCATCTGTCTCCCATGAGATTTTGGAGCACTTCATACTTCCTTTCCTTTTAAGTTGCATTAATGAAATACAATGGACTTTTGCACGATATTCAAATTTTTCCAGTTGCACCTGTATTTAGTATGACTAAGGGTGGTATACACCAGTGACTCTGTAATGTATTACTTATGTAGATTTTTATGTCATAAAGGGACACTGCATTCATCTTGCCCTGGATCTCTCCTTCTTTCAAGTGTTTACTCTGGGTGCTGCCCCCCATCATCCGTTACATAGGGGAGACTAAAGTCAGGTGAGGGAAGGTCATTTTTTGCAGTTTTCTTATAGCCTGTCCACAGAATCATAACATCACAGGAATGAAATGTGTCAGCGGTAGGATGGATTTCAGCATACGTACATGGTGAAGTATGGAGTTTCATCGTTGATGTTTGTTATCATGACAACCAAACTTCCATTTACTGTTAATCCTCCTGAATCCATTACTTCCACAGTAAGTGAATAACTAGTGACAAAAATATATACTATTAGTGCTATACAGTGTTTGACATAGCTAACTGTCACAATTATTTGTATTCCAAATTCACCAGTCTGAGATTTTCTAACTTAAAGGGAACTTGTCATCACTTTCATTTTGCCACGGGCAGCATGAAACAAGGACAGGCTCCATTAGTACAAAGGTGTATTATTCACTCTGAAATGCTTCTGCAGTTATAAAACCTGCAAGGTAGCAGGCTCCAAGTAATCAGGGCAGTTGATATAAGAAGAAGATATCTATAAATTAGGTTAGCGGGTGGACCACCTCAATGACTCAGAGGGCTATAGCTATTTCTTCATATTCAGCTTTCAGCTTTAGACCAAATTTACAAGTACATTATCTTTGACAGTAATAGACTATGTTCCCAATTAGTTTTTTTAGCATGTATTTTTACTGTACTTTTCTTTTTTTTTAATAGACCAGCATAAGTGATCATCTAGTCCAAGCATATTGCTCAGGCGTCAGCATCAGAAATGTAGGACACAGATTGGCCCCACTGAAATCTACATAAAAAATGTGGTCCAAAGGTCAAAATATGAGGCATAAATCTGAGACTACCCTTGTAGTTACTAGAGTATATACTGCAGAAAAATATGCTAGGTGAACAAACCCTTAAATGTACAAAAATTTGCTCATAGTATGTCTGTGTCAAACTGGCTTTAGATTGCAGCTTTTCACTTATTTATGCAAACCGGTGTACGATTTTGAATATTCCCTGTGCCTCTGTGCTTCGTGGTCTCCAGAGTTCATTTCCTTAGGACAGTAGTTTTTATTCAATATTTTTGAGTTACAGGGACTGTAATGTTACTTGTAGTTTGAGATAGATTTCTCCAACATAGAAGTAACACATATGCAGTTGAATATCAGCCTTGTTTTGACCTTATGGACACAGCCAATTTTCATTTAGCAATTTTTTTTTCTTCCTCAGTTAATATCCATAACTCTTTCTATTTTTTACTTACAGGGCCACTTTAGTACTTGGTTTATGTGAGATCAATTGTACTTTGTAATGACATCATTCATTTTACAACAAAATCTACGGTGAGGCTCCAAATAAATTATTAGTGAGGCAAAATTGAATTGAAAAAAGCAATATTGCTAAAAACATTTTTTTTAGGGGGGGGGGGGGGGTAATGCAGTGCTCTTTAAAGGAGAACTCCAGAACATAAAAATTGTCCCCCATAGTGCCGGCAGTAAAAAAATAAAGATGTACATACCGTCCTCCGCTCCCCCGGGGCCTCCGGTAACCGTCTCCGGTCTCCGCCGCGATCCACTTCCTGGTTGCCGGTGGTCGGATGAGTCATACTGTGCTCAGCCAATCACCGGCCGCAGTGAAGTCCCGACTCGTCCGACGATAGGCTGAGTGGCAGTGTGACGTTTCCGGCCCCGGCCGCAGGTGCCGATGTAGTGAAGAATTTTGTGTCCTGAAGCATTTTCACACTGCCGCTCTGCCTATCGCCGGCCGAATCTGACTTTGTTGCAGCTGGTGATTGGCTGAGTGCAGTATGACTCATCCGACCACTGGCAACCAGGAAGTGGATCGCGGCGGAGACCGGAGTCGGTTATCGGAGGCTCCGGGGGAGCGGAGGAAGGTGGAAGGTATGTGCATCTTTATTTTTTTACTGCCAGCAGTATGGGCCACAATTTTTATATTCCGGAGTTCTCCTTTAAGGTTTAAATGATTAGTTATCTTTATTCTGAAGGGTAAAACAAATGCAATGATATGTAGGTTTTATTTTATTTTAATAAAAAATATATAACTTTACATTATTTTATTTGAAGAATTGGAAAAGGGTCGTGATTTAAACTTTTACTTTGAAAGGGGCTTATTCAAGTGTATACATTTTTTGCGCTATTTTTAGTCCCCCTAAGTGATTATTTCATGCAGTCTTTTGATTACATACACTGTTAAATGCTATGCTATAGGCATTGCATTGATCATTGTTATTAGCGTTCCACCTATACAGACTGCTAAGGCTGCCTGTATAATTGGATCACTGACTGGATGGCACAGGGGCAGGTATAAGACCCTCTTGCCATCATTTTAGCTATTAAGACCCCAATATTACCCTTTGGAGCTCCTTTGCTCTCTACAAAGGCAGTTAATGCAACATGACATAAGATCCGCAGTTGGAAAAATATTTTACTGCATGATCTGTATCTTCATTAAGCTCAAATGGAAATTTCTCAATTTTTTTCATATAAAAAGATTTGTTACATTTGTTAAGTAAGTGTTAAAGTATTAAACCTGTTTTGAACACTTAAAACTTGAACAGTATGAGACATGCATTCAGTGACTAGGATTTAATGTTGTATTAACATAGTATACAGTGGTGGCAAGTTATCAATCCCTTCTCTAGGAAGAGTTCAATTCTAAATTCTAGTGTTCTTATGTAGTGCCTTAATTAAAAAAAATTGTTTACCTGTGTGGATCAGTCTCATAATCAAATATTTTTGTAGACTGTATTACACCAGTTGTAGAGACTTTAAATGGAGCTAAAGTTGGTGTCAGAGCGAACTGCAAAATATAAGTTGTCATTGTCATACTTGTTATATTATGCTTTACAAAATCAAATAACATTATTTACATGAACCATGTGGAAGGGATTTTTGGACAGCAGCAGGCACAGTTTCTAAAAAAGAGTGCATACACAATTTTTTTGCCACTAAACTCCAGTAAAGTACCAGATTCCCCACAGACCCTATTCAAGTGAAAGGGGTACGTCGGGATCCAGCAGTGCCCGTTGTACTCTGACCCGTTTCAGGGTCCGTTTTGTGCAGGAAAAAAAACATACTCTGAACAGGACTGATGAAGACGCCAATGTGAACTTAGCCTGAGCTGGGGCAAGAAGATAGTGATGCAGCCCTGTGAGAGGGAAGGAAGGGGGTACTTCATGGGGAATATTTGAAGGGAAAAAAACAGCTAGAGCAAGATAATGCAAGGTGGTAAGCTCTACTGGTGCTGGCCATTGCAGAATCTGTATCAGAGGTAACTTACAAGAACCTGGCAACTGAGAAAGGAAGGATTGAGCCAAGGCACAACTTTCCAGCTCCTGTATGGCCATTAAAGAGGATCCTGCTGTGATGGATGTATTTATATATATATATATATATATATATATATATACACACATATATATATATATATAAACCAGAACAGGGCACAGCACTCCAAAAACAACTGTGATTTATTTTCTCATGTAGGCATTACAACATTTCAACTCCTCCTGGGGCCATTTTCAAGCATGCATGCTTGAAAATGGCTCCAGGAGGAGTTGAAACGTTGTAATGCCTACATGAGAAAATAAATCACAGTTGTTTTTGGAGTGCTGTACCCTGTTCTGGTTTTTGTACATGGATGGACTTTGATCAAGTCTCTTTGAGCGCTGGCACCAGCCTTACCTTCAATGGATAAGTAGTGCTGCATTTTCTTTTTGGTTTTATATATATATATATATACAATATAAAAGTACTATTTGACAAGGTCCATCCCCCACGCTGCGCTGCTCCTTGTTTCCCCCCCCCCCCCCCCCCATCCACCGTGTAAGGAATTTTGTGTTCTAGCCAACGCCTAAAAGCATTAGACTCATCTGACCTTGCCACAACAATCAGCACCATGGGTTCTTCTAAGCAGTTGTCTAGAAATCTGAAACTGAAAATAGTTGACGCTCACAAAGCTGGAGAAGGCTATAAGAAGATAGCAAAACGTTTTCAGATGTCAATATCCTCTGTTTGGAGTGTAATTAAGAAATGGCAGTCATCAGGAACGGTGGAAGTTAAAGAAAGATCTGGAAGACCTAGAAAAATATCAGACAGAACACCTTGCAGGTTTGACTGCACAATCCCTCCAGAAAGATCTGGCAGACACTGGAGTTGTGGTACACTATTCCACTATAAAGAGATACTTGTACAAATATGGTCTTCATGGAAGAGTCATCAGAAGAAAACCTCTGCTACGTCCTCACCACAAAAATCAGCATTTGAACTTTGCAAATGAACATATAGACAAGCCTGATGCATTTTGGAAACAAGGTCTGTGGACCGATGAGGTTAAAATTGAACTTTTTGGCCGGAATGAGCAAAGGTACATTTGGAGAAGAAGGGGAACAGAATTTAATGAAACGAACCTCTGTCCAACTGTTAAGCATGGGGGTGGATCAATCATGCTTTGGGGTTGTATTGCAGCCAGTGGCACAGGGAACATCTCACGAGTAGAAGGAAAAATGGATTCAATAAAATGTCAGCAAATTTTGGATGCTAACTTGATGCCATCTGTCAAAAAGCTGAAGTTAAAGAGAGGATGGCTTCTACAAATGGATAATGATCCTAAACACACCTCGAAATCCACGGGGGGATTACATCAAGAGCCGTAAACTGAAGGTTTTGCCATGGCCTTCACAATCTCCCAATCTCCTGACCTCAACATAATGGAAACTCTATGGATAGACCTTAAAAGAGCAGTGTGTGACAGACAGTCCAGAAATCTCAAAGAACTGGAAGACTTTTGCAAGGAAGAATGGGCAAAGATACCTCAAAAAAGAATTGAAAGACTCTTGGCTGGCTACAAAAAGCGTTTACAAGCTGTGATATTTGCCAAAGGGGGCAGTACAAGATTTAACTCTGCAGGGTGCCCAAACTTTTGCAGATGCCATTTTTTAGTTTTCTGTTATCTTGAAAGTGTAAATGATGGAAATAAAATCTAACTTTTGTTGACATATTATAAGAATGTCTAATCTGTAATTTGATGCCTTTTGGAGATTCTTCCATCTTTCCTTGGATTCTTTATGCACATTAATACAAATTTTTACCTGGGGTGCCCAAACTTTTGATCCCCACTGTAGTACCCTCAGAAATGTCAAAACTGTGTCTGTGTTATAAACTAAGTTGCTGAGTAGGACTGCCCAATTATCTCACAAAGAATGTTCCTTAGTGGTTTTTGATATAGTAGGTTGAGTAAACAAATAACTGTATGGATTGTGTTGTCGAGAAAGCTGACGAGTTAGTCCAAAAGTTAATGATATAATTTAATATATAATAATGATACAAGTGATAAGACAAATAAAAGAGGAGCAGATTGTTGTTAGCAGCGGAATAGGGTTAGGTAGAGAAAAAGGAGGAGTGATTAGGATACCAGAGAAACAAAATGGAGACTCAAGGTTTTTATGAATACTAGAGAAACAAAATGGAGACTCAAGGTTTTGATGGAAAAGCATGTGGTGAGTGAAGAATGGACTATGGATATTAAGGCAGTTGAAAGTTTAAAATATACTGATGGTTGATGAACAGTATTCCTATACAACAGTGTGATATACAGTATTCATATACAGCAGTGTTATGCTTGAGAGCAAATTATGATTTGATTTAGTTATATTGTAGTCATCTGAATTGTTATAGTTAAGTCAAAAGTCAAGGGAGATGTTGTTGGCTAAAATTATAATCAAAATAATTAGGCAATGAAATTAACACTGATGTACAGACGTACTTTTTTGGTAGCCTGTTGATGGGATGTCAAATAGAGAGCCTTTGTTTCAGGGTGTGGATAGTAACTTTCAGATGTATGAGGTTCCATGAATGGAGATAGTTGTTTTTTTCCAATGGTGGGGCAAAAGTGAAGATGATGAGGAATGCTTAGTGATATGGAATGCAGAGGGCATGGTAGGTCTCTAGGAGAGCTGAGTAAAACATGGTTGAAGCTGTTTATGTGAGTTGCTTGTGTTGTAATGGATCATTTTTAGATTTGTAAAGAACAAAAGAAAATCCATGTGGTATTAATTGAACCTATTTGATGATAGTTCATTAATTTCCTAATAAGTTTTGTTTTCACAGTTGCGCAGGATGGATGCCAAAAATAAAGTGTATCAGGAAATGCGATGAATTGTCTAATTATATTATAGGAGTAACAAGAGAAGAAGTTTGGCCAAGAAAAATAAAATAAAACATATAAAAAAGTGATCACTATTTAATTGATAAGTATTACCTAAGCATTTAAAGTCAGCTAATGAATATTTTATTATAAACAATGCGCATTGAAGGTGATTTTTCCAATTGTTGAACGTGAAAGAGCTCTGTATATTTTTTATTATTTTACATTTTTTTGTGAGATTGTGTGTTGGGCCCTATGTGTTGTACGTTGAGTATTTGTACATGTCGGTATTGTTACATGTCATGTGTGTATTATATGTCTTCTTGTAAAGAGACACAGGAATCCAGTCAGTTACTTGACATTCAAGCATTATTGATGACTGATTAAAACTGAGGGAGAGCAAAAACCCAGACTCAAAGGGGTGGTGACCAGAGACGTCGAGGAGTGGGAGGAGAAAGGTGGGGCTTATAGGGAGAATGACAGCCTCCTCTCCTGAAACACAAAGTCACATTAGACTAGAAGGATATATATATCTACTGTTTGAAATTGAGTATGTTCATAGTACATGTATACCCAATGTGATATACCTATACATTGCATTTATTTGAATAACATCAATTGTGAGTGGATAACTTTATAATGATAATTTAGTGTAATATGAAGATGCTGAAAAAAAAGACCGTTCTTTGGTAGCTTTGTTACTCTCAGATTATGATTGATTGTCTTGAATTTTTGAGGTTAAAAATTCAAGAGCTATGATAGGATATCAGAGAATCTATGGTTAATAAACCACTCTATCTGAGCTGTTGGTTCAGAAAGTAGAGTTGAAGATATTCACTGAGATGTGTAAGATATCTAAAGGTAAGACATAATAAGTACAGGTACACTTTTATATTACTGCCCACAAGTATGGGCCCATTGGAGTAAAGGTTTTCTTGATTACTTTGGCAAAATAATCAAATGTAGAATCTGTAGTTTGTAGTTTATGTCTTCAAACTGCTAGAGCTATCAGTGAAGGTGGCCATCATGAAAATTCAGACCCAGAAGGAGACAACCCCAGAAGCCAAGGGGACTGGATGGTGGAGAAGGCTGCCAAGACTGCTGTGCTCCTGTCCTACAACAATTATGGTACAGAGTGTACAGGTGGATGGGAAGTGTGGATCTGTCTGGTTAGGTCTCTTGCAGGAACCAGCAATGCATGCTGAGAGAGACCAATGGAAGGAGAAAGAGGTGGTACAGGGCAAAGACGGCATCTGGAGAGTTGGTAAGAAACTGTGTGTGCCAACAGTCTTGTACCCCATGGTAACATATATGGCCCCATACATTAAGCAGAAGGGTGCTATGTGTGTAGTAATGTCCGTACACTGGGTGGCCTCAGTATTCAACAATGCAGAAAGAAGTTTTCTACAGACTTCATTATTTGCATCTGTTATGACCTAAGTAAAACATTAAAGGTACCAACACATTCCATAATCATCTCACCTGTTTCAGAGACTATGAGTAGACTTCATTTAACTGCCTAAGGTGGATCAATAGGAGTATGTCCTTGTCTGACTGTACTGACTCCCTAACCATAGATACAGTAAAGAATACAACTAGGAGCCTTGTATAATGGGTGTGGTGATATGAAATTCCTGAGATTCAGGTTCTGTAATTGTTAGCCATTTCCTTAAACCCATGATTGTGTGTCAGGAAACAAGTGAGGAAAGAGACGTCTAGATATGATGATCCCGAAAAGATGTATCTAACCGCTGTAGAGATGAAGCTAGATGAGTATGCACCGGATTGTTAGGATGTGACATTGTAACAGGAGAATCAGTGGGTGAACATTAGTGTCCTGTACAAATAGCGGGATGGAATAAGCATCTTAGTGGGTGATAATGTTATAAGGAAAAGGAATACTTTGTGAATATATAGAATGGATAGGCCTAGCCAGTGGGATGAGTATATGTTAACTACCATGAGGTATGGGATACTGAAAGATAAGAAGCTCAGAACCCGATTACAAGGGAATTGGACTAGGGAATGCACATCAAATTTGGACTTTGAGACTACTGATGAAGCCTATACCCCATTACAGAGCCTCAATACCATCTATAAAACCAGTAAACCATAGAAACAGCATCTGACTCCATGTGTGTAAAGTTTGAGGCTAAGGGGGTCCATGGACAAGCCATGCGTCATCTAAAGTGCAGTGAAGCGTTTGAGAAAACACATTGGGGCAGATGAGGTAGGATGATAAAAATTAGGGAAAGGTAAAATAGTCATTTTAAGGGGGATTGTGATGGATGTATAAAAAAAAAAATATATATATATATATATATATATATATATACACACACAATATAAAGGGACTATTTGACAAGGCCCGTCCCCTACACTGCTCTGCTCCTTGTTTTCCCCCCATCCACAGTGTAAGGAATTTCCTGTTCTATCCAATGCCTAAAAGCCTTTCCAAAAAATCTGACAGAAAGAGCTTATGTTATGTGGTATGCCAAGGCTATACACACTCCCTAGTGAGGGCAGGAACTTATGCTAATTGCAATGTCTATATAAATGGATGTATGCCAAATAAACAGTTAGAAGTATGTTACCACTCACAATGCATCTGTGTGATTTACTTATGTGCATGCACTCTGATAAAGAAATAACGAATTAGGACGGGGGTCAGATAGTTACTAGGTCACTGATAAAATCCATATCATTGCCTCCCACTCCCCCTGTGAAATTCCTTCTAATTGCTGCTGCTCCATGTTGGGAGCCTAAATAAAGCCAGGTCAGAAGTGTGTAACACTCACATTTCAGAAGACAGGAACCCCGGTGAATGTGGATCCGCTAGACCTGTGTGGCAGATGACTCGGACTGTACCAGGGAGCGGAGTCTAAGGTGCCGCTGGTTTTCACCAGAGCTCGTCGCAAAGCGGGGTGGACTTGCTGAGGCAGGCAGCAACCAGGTTGCTACCCCGGGCATGGCTCGACCACACAGGCGGCTGAGGAGATGCGAGGCACAGGAGGGATAAGACAGCTCGTTGTCAGGATAGCAGAAGGTCAGGGCAGGCGGCACAGTAGCGTAGTCAGGAACATAGCAAAAGGTCAGTAGGCAGGCGGCAAGGAGCAAGGTCAGTTCACGGAGCAAAGAATCATATACATGGCAAGCAATAACAGGAATGCTTTCTCTCAGGCTCAAGCAACAAAGATCCGGCAGGGAAGTGAGGAGGGTGGAGGAAATTATCAAAGAGCCACAGGTGAATTACACTAATGACAATGTAGCAAGGTGTATACACTGGCACCACCAGACAAATAGATTTCCTGCCGTGATCAACTACCAAGTTTTGAGCACCTGTATGCACAGACTGATGAAGTGCGGTCAAGCTTGATACGGACCGTTGCCCGAGGTTCCCCCGAAGCAACCGCCCACCCTCCCAACCCTCTTACCGCTTACCCCAAAATGAATCAATAAAGAAAATGAAGGCATCTTAAACATGGTATGTGCTCCATTTTTTCTTCATACCTTTTGAAGTTGAATTACACTAATGAGCACACTGGCTTTTTAAATCTTAAAGCTCTGGCACACATGCGTCCTAAGGCACAGGGACACGTGCGCCGAAGCAGAGAGGCAGAGGTGGGGGCAGGAGAAGCACCAGGTGAGTGACGAACTGGGGCTCGCACGTGGGCACATCCCACCGGCAGCAGCAAGTAATAGAACCATGCGCTCGTGGCCAGCGTGTGCGGCCGGAGCGCATAACGTAAAAAAGTGTGGGTATCCTGGCTGGTTAAGCTGTGGTTGGACAGTGACATAATCGCAGGGGTTCGATGAGTTATAATGGATGCCAAAGTTCCTCTTACCTGCCTCCCAGTAACTCCGTCGATCTCCTCCTCTTGTCTGCCTTCTAGCAGAACAGAGAAGTAGATCTAAAAGACCAGAGAAGCCTATGCAGAGAACTGATCAGTAATAGCAATCTAATGATTGCTATAGATATTCCCATATGGGTATTTATTTTTAAATGTGGAGAAGCCACTACCTCAATAAAAATTAAAATCCTCCTTTTTCCCATTTTCCAAAAAAAGTGTAAAATAAATAATAAGGTAAACACATGTTGTATCGCTGTATGTGTAAATGTCCAAACTCTTAACCCCTTAAGAACCCGGGGTTTTTCCGTTTTTGCATTTTCGTTTTTTCCTCCTTACCTTTAAAAAATCATAACTCTTTAAATTTTACACCTAAAAATCCATATGAGGGCTTATTTTTTGCGCCACCAATTCTACTTTGTAATGACGTCAGTCATTTTACCCAAAAAATCTACGGCAAAACGGAAAAAAAAATAATTGTGAGACAAAATTGAAAAAAAAAAATGCCATTTTGTATATTTGGGGGCTTCCGTTACTACACAGTACATTTTTTGGTAAAAATGATGCCTTATCTTTATTTTGTAGGTCCATACGATTAAAATGATACCCTACTTATATAGGTTTAATTTTGTCGTACCTCTGGAAAAAATCATAACTACATGCAGGAAAATTTATACGTTTAAAATTGTCATATTGTGACCCCTATAACTTTTTAAATTTTTCTGCGTATGGGGCGGTATGAGGGCTCATTTTTTGATCTGAAGTTTTTAGCGACATCATTTTTGCATTGATAGGACTTATTGATCTAAAAAGTGACCAAAAATGCACTATTTTGGACTTTTTTTGCGCATGTGGTTTAATTAACAGATATTTCCGCACGCGTCGATACCACATATGTTTATTTTTATTTACACTGTTTTTTTTTCATGGGAAAAGGGTGGTGATTCAAACTTTTAATAGGGGAGGTGTTAAATGATCTTTATTCACTTTTTTTTTTTCACTTTTTTTTTTGCAGTGTTATAGCTCCCATAGGGACCTATAACATTGCACACACTGATCTTTTACATTGATCAGTGGTTTCTCATAAGAAACCACTGATCGATGATTCTGCCGCTTGACTGCTCATGCCTGGATCTCAGGCACTGAGCAGTCATTTGGCGATCGGACAGTGAGGAGGCAGGTGGAGATCCTCTAGCTGTCTTGTAAGCTGTTCAGGATGCCGCGATTTCGCCGCGGCGATCCCGAACAGCTCCCTGAGCTAACCAGCATGGTTTCACTTCAGAGGCGGCGTTCAACTTTGAACGCCGCGTCTAAAGGGTTAAAAGCGTGCGGCATCGCAATCAATACCGCGCGCTATTAGCTATGGGTCCCGGCCGTTGTTAGAGGCCGGGCCCGACCCGCTGTGGCGCCCTTTTGTCACCCAGACCAATATATTATTGTCTTTCCCTCCAAACATTTAATTTGTTCATTGTTCAAAATACTTCCCTTTGTGAGTGTATCACTTAAAGTGTGCTCAATGTGTACCGAGCTAGGTGGGAGTTTCCTGAGTCAACACCTGCTGAAGAAGGCTGCTTTCACATATGCCTGGCATCCGGCATAGGTGAACTCAACCTAAATCTCAAGGCAACTGATGCCACAACTGATGACAACTTGTCATCAGTTGTGTGGCATCCGGCATCCATTGTTTCTTGGCAACCTACAGGGGCACGCAGCAAGCTGTGTTCTCCTGTCCGATGCCCTCTGTTGTCTCCAACCATTCGGCGTCAAAATTGAGTCGCTGGATGTTTGTGAACCGTCCCATTCAAATGAATGTGATCAGTTCTAGCATCAGTTTCTCTCCAGTGCACGCTGGAGGAAAACTGTGTCGGATGCCTTACATATGTGAACCCAGCCGAAGGTTATACTGTGCTGAATAAGAAGGTAATACTGTGCTGATTAAGAAGGTAAAAAAAACACACACAAAAAAAAACTCTTCCTACACTAGAGGCTCAATTAGGTTGTGTTACATACAAATAACTTTGAATTACAGTAACTGTTTAACAAAATGAAATACAATATTGTATAGTCCAGGTAAGAAAGGTAAATGTGGGTTATTTGTTTTAATCCTCCCCTCACTGGCCAAATATTTAAAAAGAAATTGACAACCCCTGGAATAATGTTATGTTCAGCATTTAACACAACAACATTATTTCTTTGTGTAGCTTTCTACATTAGTTCATACAGGTGTTATCTACAGTATAAGCTTCAGGAAACCAACCTTTAAATCACTTGTGGGGTCCTCAGGATCAGATGCTAGAATAGTATAAATGTCCCCTTGTGGTGCTCCTTCTTCAATGTAAATTGTCACAACTACAGAACATAAAATTGGTCATAATAAGCAATCCATTAAGAACAATATGGATAGTTTCTGATATTTTCAGTACTATGTAGCAGTAGTGCGTAGTAGTAGTAGAAAAGTGTTTTCTCTGTACAGTGTATGAAATTGCATATGTATGTGTCAAGCAGATAGGACAAGGTATATGCTCATCTTATTAAAGCGTACCTGTCAGATCCCACAAATATGTTACTCAGTAACTAATCCTGACCGTGTACTGTACATCTAATTTTTATGCCTCTATCACCTATATTTATTATCAAAATACCTCTTTTCATTAGCTCACAGTGTTAGAAATCCTCTCTGGAAAAGGGGGCGTGTTCCTCGTGCGTGGTGGGAGGTGATTGATGTGTGCCCATGCAGCCTTGTCCATGAGTCATCTCCTGTCCATGATTCATGGACAAACCTGATGCTGCAGGATTGGTTAGTGTCCCAGTAGGTATGGGGACCCCTAGTGGTGGGATTTTCAGGAGCCATTAAATATAAAAAAACATTTAAACAACTATCAGGGCTGGTGAAATGACTTTTGCCTCCCTAGGCAAAAGCTAATTTTGCCACCCCCTTTACTCTGCCCCACCTTACTACTGAGGAGACACGCTGTAACACACCTCCTCCCCATGTAATCTCCTTACTTCTGGGGTGAAACACTGTAACAAGCCCCCTCCTCATGTAATCCCCTTACAACTGGGTTGACACACTGTCACAAACCTCCTCCCCATTTAATCTCCTTACTATTGGGATGACACACTGTAACAAACCTCCTCCTCATGTAATCTCCTTACTACTAGGGTGACACATTGTAACAAACCCCCACCTTATGTAATAACCTTACTACTAAGGTGACACACATGGGGGGGGGGGGCGGCTTAGGGTTAAGGTGGTTAAGGTGGTGCTTCTGGCTGAGTTGGTTGAGCGAATAGTTTGGATGCTGACTGTCTAGCTTTCTTGTGGAAGGTAGAGTGGCGCCCCCATCAAGAGGACGCTCTAGGCAGCTGACAATCATGTTACAAAAGGTCTTTAATTTTCATCAGTAATAACATATAAAAAGTTTTTGGATCTGACAGTTCCCATTTAATTTACCAGATATATTGCTACAACTTTAGTGTGACCCAGTTTGCTAGCCAAGCAAGTCCCTTTTCTCATTTTTAAATTAGCTGTCCACTTCCATAACATAATTGAAAAAGAGAGTGTGGAGGAAGCACTCTGAAGAAGTGGAGACTACTGACCTGGGGACTGGTGGAGAACAAGGCAGTTTTATGATTACAGAATAATACAGGGTGGGCCATTTATATTGATATACCTTAATAAAATGGGAATGGCTGGTGATATTAACTTCCTGTTTGTGGCACTTAGTATATGTGAGGGGGGTAACTTTTCAAGATGGGTGACCATGGCGGCCATTTTGAAGTCGGACATTTTGAATCCAACTTTTGCTTTTTCAATAGGAAGAGGGTCATGTGACACATCAAACTTATTGGGAATTTCACAAGAAAAACAATGATGTGCTTGGTTTTAACGTAACTTTATTCTTTCATTAGTTATTTACAAGTTTCTGACCACTTATAAAATGTGTTCAATCTGCTGCCCATTGTGTTGGATTGTCAATGCAACCCTCTTCTCCCACTCTTCACACACTGCTACCAACACCGCAGGAGAAATGCTAGCACAGGCTTCCAGTATCCATAGTTTCAGGTGCTGCACATCTCGTATCTTCAAAGCATAGACAATTGCCTTCAGATGACCCCAAAGATAAAAGTCTAAGGGGGTCAAATCGGGAGACCTTGGGGGCCATTCAACTGGCCCACGACGACCAATCCACTTTCCAGGAAACTGTTCTTGCTGGAAAAACTCAGGGAACGTGCCAGCTTCAGTGCATAAAGAGGGAAACACATCATCATGTAGCAATTTTGCATATCCAGTGGCCTTGAGGTTTCCAATGATGAAGAATGGCCCCACTATCTTTCTACCCCATTTACCACACCATACCATCAATTTTTGTGTTCCAACAGTCTTGGTTGGATCTATTCAATGTGGGTTAGTGTCAGACCAATAGTGGTGGTTTTGTTTGTTAACTTCACCATTCACATAAAAGTTTGCCTCATCACTGAACAAAATCTTCTGCGTAAACTGAGGGTCCTGTTCCAATTTTTGTTTTGCCCATTCTGCAGCACCTGAAACTATGGATACTGGAAGCCTGGGCTAGCATTTCTCCTGCGGTGTTGCTATCAGTGTGTGAAGAGTGGGAGAAGAGGGTTGTATTGACAATCCAACACACTGGGCAGCACATTGAACACATTTTATAAGTGGTCAGAAGCTTGTAAATAACTCATGAAAGAGTAAAGTTACATTAAAACCAAGAACACTTCCAAATGGCCGCCATGGTCACCACCCATCTTGAAAAGTCCCCCCCCCCCCTCACATATACTAATGTGCCACAAACAGGAACTTAATATCACCAACCATTCACATTTTATTAAGGTGTATCCATATAAATGGCCCACCCTATAGTAGGCCTCATATTACATTTTAAAACCAAGTAAATAACATTTTGTTCTCCCCGAACAACCTCTGTAAAGGCCTCATGAAATTAGAAGTTTGATGGCTGTAAAAGACAAATCTGATTTCTCCTATTAAATTGTGTACAGCTTATATTCAACTTATATACAAATGGAGGCACCTCCTTAGAAACAGACTACAAACAATCTGATCATGCAGTCATACTCTATAATTGGACATGAAATGCATACTTTTGCTTCCAAAGACCCTCTCTTTGTTTACTACCAGCCATTCCATAGCAGTATGCAGAAGTTATGCTACTTCGTAAAGTGGTTATCCAAGAATAGAAACAGAGCTAATTTCTTTCAAAAACTGCTCCCTGCCTGTCTCCAGGTTGGGTGTGGTTCTGCAGCTCAGTTCCATTGACATGAATGGGGCTAAGTTGTAAAACCACACCCAACCTAGAGACAGACTTGGAGCTGTTTTTGAAAGAAATTAGCTGTGTTTTTCTATTCCTGGACAACCCCTTTAACTGAAACTCATTAGCCTTGATTAAAAAAACATGCTCAGTCACACTTTGTCTAAGCATCAAGGTTCTGCTTTTACTGTCCATTTGTGAAGGTGCATGTTGTTTGTTATTTAGTTCTTTGACTTTCTCACTCTGAGCTACTGCCTGCCCTGGCTTGTCTTATCTTTGTATACCCTGACCAACAGTTTGTATGACCATGCTTATGTTTATCAATTCTGGAACTTCACTTTGGAAATGACTTCTGCTCTTGGAAACGTCCTCCTATTTCTTGCTATCTTACCAAACATTTGTAATCAAAAAGATCGGGACAAATGGAGGAAAAAATTGTTAATATTATTTTTTTTCCTCCATGATGCAGTTTTTGTGGTAAGTTTAAAAAAATAATAATAATGAATTATGTCATAAAAAAAAAGATTGTATGCATTAGTATATATTACCTATTATAAAGTGTATTGGTGTTTTTTATTTCATGTTTTATCCCCTGAGTTTTCTATTTTATCTGGTGTAAATAATCTGTTTGTTAGGGTTTGCGCTCAAGCCGCACACCCTGGCCGTGAGCACATTGCCCTGCTCTCTCCTCCAGCCAGCAGGGCTGGGATTCACATCGCAGGATGCACCCGCATGTGAATCCCAGCCCGTCACTCACCTCGGTCCTCTGCTGTCTCCTCCCCTGCGTCTCAGCTCCGGTGCACGTGTCCCCATTTCCTTGGGTGTGCTCCGGAGCTCTAAGATTTAAAGGGCCAGTACGCTCATAATCAAGTCTAACACCTGTGCCTCACTCTCATAAACCTGTGCCTCATACTCATAAATTCCTGCTCCTCCCACACATTCCTGCCAGATCTATGTGTCTTTGTTGCCTTGTGTCATTGAGAAAGTGTTACTGAGTCTTGCCGTGTTTCTGACCCCTTGTTTTGTGACCTGACCTAGCTCCTGTGCCGCCTGCCTACTAACCTCCTGCTACTTTCCTGACTACGCACCTGTGCTGCCGGCCCTGACCTTCTGCTATCCTGACTACGAGTTGCTGTATCCCTCCTGTGCCTCGAATCTCCTCAGTCGCCTGTGTGGTCGAGTCGTTCCAGGGGTAGACTCCACTCCCTTGTACGGCCCGCGCCATCTGCCACACAGGTCCAGCGAATCCACTACCTCCAGTGTTCCTGTCTTCTAACCATGAGTGTTACACTGTTTATTATTTGTTATTGGTTGTTTATAATAAATATCCCTTTATTAAGTTCTGCCTTTCTCTGGTACAGACATACATTATCCAATATTATAATAAAAGATTTGCAGGTGGGAAGGAGGAGAAAAGATTTGGAATAATAATAATTTTTAAACTACTGGAGATAGTAGACTATCTTTTGAATATGTAGTATATCCAGATTGCATTGGTGGCCTCCAGTCTGCAGGAAGTGATGGGTGGCAGCAATTTTTAAGTTGTGTAAAAGTGTGGGTGGTGTAAATAGAATTTTTATCATTATTTCTGGTCTATTGTTGAAAAATAGTGATTTTTGAAATCACCATACCATCCACATTACGCCATGTGCTTGCTCAAAGGAGGAAATTCATGACACCCAAAGCATGCTGCAATTTGAGAAAAAAAATTGCCAATAAGCCTAAAAACATCACAGAAACACATATAAACAATACAAAAAGGCAAAAAAAAACACTGTGTGAGTTTAGCATTTTATGTTTCCCCATTGAATCCCTGCTAACATCTGGCTGCAGCATTTATGTCCCCCCCCCCCCCCCCCCCCCCCCAAAAAAAAAAAAAACATACAGCGAGTATGGCTTTTTTTTTTTATTGTAAGTATGTGATACAAAAACACCCTGTCTGTTTTCAGCATAAGCTGTTTTATTTTTAGTCTGTTACACTGGAGGCACATTGGTCTCTATAGGAGTTATAGGCATCAAATAATAGGACATTTTATTTAACATTGATTACCTATTGCAAAGTTGCTTCATTATTTATTTTAGCAAGGTCAATAAAAATATAGAAAATTATTATGTAAATGTACGTCATAAGTCACATTTGTCCATACTAAGCAGCTAGATAACCAACATGCTACCACTGATTTTGGCAATTTTATTTTACTACTTTTTTAATACTACCTGATGCTGAGCATCTGTACAATATATAAATTAACTATAGTGCTTATGTACAGTGCATCTATATACAGGTAATGCTGAGTATTTATTCTTTTGTGGCCTACATGTGAACTTATCACTATTAATCAGTATACCATTGATTTTAAAGGAATATATACATGTATAAAATATGAAGAACGCTCACCTTGATTTGCTAGGTTGTCAAGAAACACTGGTGGTTCATTAACGTTAGTGAGCTGCACAGTTAAGGTTTCCAATTTGGTGGCCATTGCTGCATCCTCCATGTAAATCTGTATATCAAAGCTACTTGGTATTGTTTCATAATCAAGTATAGGATTGCCTGTGGTTACCACCTGTAACAAGTATATCATGTAAACATTCAATACTGCTATTACATGAACACATATACCGTAACCAAGAAAATGTTGATACATATGTTAAGAGTGGTGGTCAAGCCTGTACAGTATATAGATGCTCTGTACAAACTCTATGGAAGTCACAAAAACAATGACAAAACTCGAGACCACCTTTAAATGTAAAAGAGACATGGAACATTATTGGCTGGTTTTGACTGGTATAATAGGTCACCAAGCAGCATAATGTACAAAAGTTAGCTAGAAAACCTTAACAAAAATAACTTTATTTCGTGTATGTTTCCTGCTGAGCAACTCAAGAAAAAAAAAAAAAAAACAGGCCATTGAAGTCTTTGAGGTGAGAGAAGATAAAGATAAAAGGGGCTCTTTGCATACTGCTTTTTTGTTACTATCGGTTTTGAGCTGTATACAATATATTTATAGCTTAAAGCAGACCTGTATCTTTAACTAGCAAGACCTACACTTAGGGTGGGAATTTATCTGGGGGCGACAGTTAAGGACAGGATTATTATTTATTTATTTATTTTTAATCTTCCATCAATTTCAGGCAACCCCCTCCCCGGGGTGGTGGGGTTGGGGTGGCACTGATACTAATGACATGTCTGATGAGTGTAGGGCAGTACTTCTCTGTCAAGGGGCAGCCTTACCCCCTCCACCCTCAACATCATCTAATGACAGTGCAGATATGTCTTTCCAATAAGGGGGCGGCTGCTTTTACACATTTGTAACAAGTTGAGTCTCCCTCCAGCTCATCATCATCCAATGAATGAATGCATGAATGAAGGAAGGAAGACTCTCCTCATTGAATGATGCTGAGCTGGTGGTGATCCTCAGCTTGTTACATATGTGTGAAGGTGAGTTCACGTTCACCATTCACTAAGTTAATAATATTGAGGCTACTCTCCTCCTGGAGAAGTAATGCCCTTTATTTATTTATTTTCAAGTTTGGCTATTGTGGTCATCATTGGACTATTTGTTTAGGAATTCTCATTTTTAGCAATAAAAGGATTGTCTGGTGAACGGCCGTTTCGCTGAGGCAGCCATACACATCTTAGTTCATGTTAAACATTACAGTTATTCACACCAACCGTAAATGATCAATGACATTGGGAAAGGGACAAAAACAATCTAGGAATGTTCTTTTCTGGAAAGATTTTTTTTATAGGCTAGTAACTATAGGACAAAATTAATATCAGGTGATGACAGCCTGTTATCTGTCTGAAAAATGTTTAATTCACTATCATTAAATATCAACTAATAAAATTAATTAAGTAGTAATTATTTAATTGATCTAAAAATTATAATAATAGTAATAATTTTAATTATAAAGCTATGGGTGCAGTCCAAAACAAGACATTGGACTTCGTTTATAAAAACTGTCTATCCCTAAAACTGTTTGATTTGCCCATAACAACTAATCCGATACATTAAGTTGTATAAATAAATAAATACATTAAGTTGTATAAAATTGTGGCCAGCAACTGTAACTTTAAAGAGATAATGTACATTTTGAAATAATTCTTACCAAATAGTTTGGAGGGCTTGTATCAATTCGGAAGGCACTACTAAGTGGATTGCTGTTTATTATTCTGGGAGTTAGTAAGAAGGAGGACGTTATGTTCACCGAGAATGTGTAGACCACTGTTCCTGCTGGTGAGTTTTCTGCTAATGTAGTCATATTAGGCAGTCCAATGAACAGTAAGGTGCCTTCTCCTTAAAAAATAAAAAATAAAAGACTATAAGTTGCAGTATAAAAATACAAACAATAATAAACATATTTTTGTGTTAGAGAGGAATGAGCGTATACATACATGCATTGAGGCCTGTTTTGATAAATCTCCCCACATGTCCAATAGTGTTCCCCACTGCCCAATAGTAATTAAACAATATATTCTGCATCTACAGGTAATAACACACAGAGCAGCAGCCGCATGTGGCCGAAAACTGTAGGGTTATGATCTAGTTTTTAAGCTGTATGCCAACAGATGTATAATTTTGCTGATAAACACCAGTTTTATCTGCAAAACCACACGTCCATTAACATTAATTACTAATAGTCATTGTAGTGTCATTCTTTCTCCTGTTTATATCATTGGCAATTTTAGCTGTGTATTGTGCCTTCTGCTGGGTAATGCAGTTGCAAACATTTTCTTTTGATGCAGGTTGGTTGAGGCTAAATCGCACAACTGGTGATGTCATCAACAAAGGTTATAAAACCATAGTTCCGGTGGCTTGTAGTGTAATTTCCCCTGATGCTGCCACCTGTTGTATGATGAAACATTTGGGGGGGGGGGGGGGGGATTCTGTCTTATGTTTTAATTCAGTAAGGTTTTATGTGTGTTACCACTTGCGTGTGTTCTGCAAATGCATGCAATAGTGAGTTATATTACAAGTGAATGTCATTTTGCAACCGCCATTACAACCTAATATTACCTCATTATCTTGGACTTTTACATTTTACGCTATAGCGTAAAGCCCTGTGCGGGGCGGTTTTCTTAATCCAGAAGAGAAGAAATTCAAATGGCACTCACATATAGGATCTTCTCCTGCTCTGGACAGTTCTTAAAATCTGTTTAACAAATCTGTTTAACTTTCTGGCACCAGTTGATAAAAAAAAAAAAAAAAAAAAGTTTTCCACCGGAGTACCCCTTTAAAGCTTGTGTTTTTGCATTCTTTTCTTTCTTTCTCACCATAGCACATCCCTAGTGTTAGTTTTAGTTTTGGGTAATCTTTATTGGTGTATAGATCGCCTGGCCTGGATTTATTCCTTATTGTTTTATATTGTATATGTCATAATGGGTGTTTTTCTTCTTTTCATCCCTCTCTTTGTTCTTTCTTTCTTCTTTCTCTTTTTTTCTTCTTTTCTCTCTTTCTCCAACTCTGCTCTTTTTCTTTTTTCCCTGGATAACACTCCTTTAGGGAGTGTTATAATAAATGGTAATGTTATTGGTCCATGTTTTGATATTAGTAGAACAACAGATGTCCAGCCTGACAGCTTGTAGGTGCTACAAAACTGCTACATGAAACAAGGATAGGGACATAGAAGTGACACGTTTCAGCCCCTTTATTAGGCCTTACTCATACTACTACTATATAGTACATACTACTATATGGTAGTATGAGTAAGGCCTAAGACATGAGCTGAAACGCGTCACTTCTATGTACCTATCCTTGTTTCATGTAGCAGTTTTGTAGCACCTACAAGCTGTCAGGCTGGACGTCTGTTCTTTTGTTCTACATGTGTTGCGGTGGAGTTCACACTGGTCCGAGCCTTTGAGACAATACATGGAGTGAGCTGATTCACCTGCTTTCTGATTTCTTTTGATATTCCACCGTGGAAAAATTAACTTTTGCTTCTATTAATGCAAAAGTCTTGAATGTTTCTCAAAAGAGATCCCAAGGGGTTTGTTTGATGAGGAAACAGAGGGTTTCTGTGCTGTTTCTGCAGGAAACACATTTTTGATCTTCCAATGTCTCCAGCACGTCTTCTTCTTAATTTTCCCATTAGTATCATAGCCCAAATCTAAGCAAAGCAGTTGGTGGAGTTACCTTTCACTTTTGTAGCAAAAAGAATAGACCCTGACTGATGGAAGGTTTCTTTTTTTGAAAGTTATGTTTGCAAATAAAATATGTTCATTTGCTAATTTGTATGCACCAAATGTTAAGTTTCATGGATATGTTCAGCTCTTGAGTTAGGACAATTTGCTGAGTTGAAGACCTAACTACACTGCTCAAAAATAAGGGGAACACTAAGATAACATATCCTAGATCTGAATGAATGAACTAATCGTATGAAATACTTTCGTCTTTACATAGTTGAATGTGCTGACAACAAAATCACACAAAAATGATCAATGGAAATCAAATTTATCAACCCATGGAGGTCTGGACATGGAGTCACACTCAAAATCAAAGTGGAAAACCACACTACAGGCTGATCCAACTTTGATGTAATGTCCTTAAAACAAGTCAAAATGAGGCTCAGTAGTATGTGTGACCTCCACGTGCCTGTATGACCTCCCTACAACAGCTGGGCATGCTCCTGGTGGTGGATGGTCTACTGAGGGATGTCCTCCCAGACCTGGACTAAAGAATCCGCCAACTCCTGGACAGTCTGTGGCGTCGGTGGATGGAGCGAGACATGATGTCCCAGATGTGCTCAATTGGATTCAGGTCTAGGGAGTGGGCGGACCAGTCCATAGCATCAATGCCTTCCTCTTGCAGGAACTGCTGACACACTCCAGCCACATGAGGTCTAGCATTGTCTTGCAATAGGAGGAACCCAGGGACAACCGCACCAGTATATGGTCTCACAAGGGGTCTGAGGATCTCATCTGGATACGTAATGGCAGTCAGGCTACCTCTGGCAAGGACATGGAGGGCTTTGCGGCCCCCCTAAAGAAATGCCACCCCACACCATTACTGACCCACCACCAAACCGGTCATGCTGGAGGATGTTGCAGGGAGCAGAATGTTCTCCACGTTGTCTCCAGACTCTGTCACGTCTGTCACATGTGCTCAGTGTGAACCTGCTTTCATCTGTGAAGAGCACAGGGCGCCAGTGGCGAATTTGCCAATCTTGGTGTTCTCTGGCAAATGCCAAATGTCCTGCACGGTGTTGGGCTGCAAGCACAACCCCCACCTGTGGTCATCGGGCCCTCATACCACCCCCATGGAGTCTGTTTCTGACAATTTGAGTGGATACATACACATTTTTGGCCTGCTGGAGGTCATTTTGCAGGGCTCTAGCAGTGCTCCTCCTGCTCCTCCTTGCACAAAGGTGGAGGTAGCAGTCATGCTGCTGGGTTGTTGCCCTCCTACGGCCTCCTCCACGTCTCCGGATGTACTGGCCTGTCTCCTGGTAGCGCCTCCATGCTCTGGACACTACACTGACAGACACAGCAAGCCTTCTTGCCACAGCTCAAATTGATGTGCCATCCTGGATGAGCTGCACTACCTGAGCCACTTGTATGAGTTGTAGACTCCGTCTCATGCTACCACTAGAGTGAAAGCACCGCCAGCATTCAAAAGTGACCAAAACATCAGCCAGGAGGCATAGGAACTGAGAAGTGGTCTGTGGTCACCACCTGCAGAATCACTCCTTTATTGAGGTTGTCTTGCTAATTGCCTATAATTTCCACCTGTTTTCTGTTCCATTTGCACAACAGCGTGTGAAATTGATTGTCAATCAGTGTTGCTTCCTGAGTGGACAGTGTGATTTCACATAAGTGTGATTGACTTGGAGTTACATTGTGTTGTTTAACCACTTCAGAACACAGGGCGTATGGATACGCCCTGCATTCTGAGTCCTAAAGGACACAGGGCGTATCCATATGCCCGTGGAAAATCCGGTCCCCACCGCTTGCCGGTTGGGGACCGGAGCCGGATGCCTGCTGAAATCATTCAGCAGGCACCCCGGCACATCGCCCAGGGGGGTCGGCCATCGGAGAAAATTGCATGTCAATTCAGACATGCGATTTTCTCCAATTACGGGCTGATCGGGTCTCTGGTGACCCGATCACCCGGAAAATAGGGCTGATCGGAGTTGTCAGCAACAGCCCCGATCAGCCTAAGGGATAGGAGTGAGGTCGCAGAGCTGCAATCTCCTCCTATCCCCTGCCATTAGTCAGAACAGAGCTCTGACCAATGGCAGCGCAGGACAGGGGGTTGCCATGGCAACCCCCCGTTCTGCCCGCCCTGGATGTCGAGGGGATCTGGAAAGAAGATGGAGGCCGTACCTGCAGGAGAAGATGCCTGGGGACCCGGGATCTTCGCTGGAGCCTGCTGGATCAGATAGGGAATCGACGATGGGGGGAATTGAAAGTGAAAGTAAAACGATCTTTACTGTGGCAACCACTAGGAAGGCCAAACTGCAACTCCCAGCATGCCCAGACAGCCAAAGGCTTTCTGGGCATGCTGGGAGTTGTAGTTTTGCAACATCTGGAGGGTCACAGTTTGGAGACCCCTGTTACAGTGGTGCCCAAACGGTAGCCCTCCAGATGTTGCCAAACTACAACTCTCAGCATGCCTCGACTGCCCAGGCATGCTGGGAGTTGTAGTTCTGTAACATCTGTCCCTTCAGATTTAGCAATTTTCATGAAATTTTTGAAAATTGCTGCTCTACTTTGAAGCCCTCTAATTTTTTCAAAAAGCAAAAATATGTCCATTTTATGATGCCAACATAAAGTGGACATATTGTATTTGTGAAGAAAAATTTAATTTATTTGGAATATCCATTTTCCTTACAAGTAGAGAGCTTCAAAGTTAGAAAAATGCTAAATTTTCAACATTTTCATGAAATTTTGGGATTTTTCACCAAAAAAGGATGCAATTGACGCCGAAAATTTACAACCAAAATAAAGTAGAATATGTCACGAAAAAACAATCTCAAAATCAGAATATTCGGTAAAAGCGTTTTAGAGTTATTAATTCGTAAAATGACGGTGGTCAGAATTGCGAAAAAGGGCTCAGTCCTTAAGGTGAAAAAGGGCTCAATCCTTAAGGGGTTAAGTGTCCCCTTTATTTTTTTGAGCAGTGTGCTATAATTCAACCCTTATAAGATTCTTCTACTGATGTATCTTATTGTAGCCTGGGCCATCTCAAGAGCTCTCTAGCTGAATTGAGACTACTAGATGTTTGGCGTACATTTCATACAAGTGATAGGAATTATACTTTTGTCCATGAAGCATCGATTGGACTTATCACTATTTCAGACCACTCTCACTCTCTTTTTACTATGTCACTCCTTAAAGGGGTACTCCGCTGCTCAGCGTTTGGAACAAACTGGAGCCGGCACTGGAAGCTTGTGACGTCATAGACTTGCATTGACAGGGTGGGGCGTGATGTCATGAGGGGGCGGGGCTATGATGTCAGGAGCTCCCGACGCCAGCTCCAGTGTTCGGAACAGTTTTTTCCAAATGCTGAGCAGCGGAGTATCCCTTTAAACTGATGAGTGGCAGTTCAATAAAACGCTCCTTGAGGATCAGCATTCTGTGAGTAAACTACAATCTGTGTTCTGTTTGTATTTCTCTAAAAACCTCAGGTGTATCTATTTTTCTATAGGGGAAGCTGATAAGTTGGTTACGAGAGGAAAATTTATTGCATTGAGTTCACCCAAAAAAATGCAAGGTCTAAATAAATAAACTTTCTTTTCTCACACATTTCCAAGTTAGAAACTTTACAAAAATAATGTACAGTAGCGAGGACTCTTCATGAGCTCACAGGACTCCGAAATCACCTCAAGGACTTAAATGAACTATCTGCCAAAGTCTTCCGGATGGCTAGGTTTAAATATTATTTGTATGGTGATAAATGTTCTAAGCTGAGTTCCTCTATGGTTAAGACTAGAAAAGAAAAAACTTTTCTTCCTAATATTATTTCTTTTGATGATAAGATTGGCATGACTACTGCAGAAATAGCAGGAATTCTCTCATTTTTATCACATGCTTTATTATTAACGTCACAAAGCTGGTGTGAAGGATATACACACATGATTCTCAAAAATGGACCTGCACGCTATTGTATAGGCCTTACAGGAGACCAGACTGGGCTCCTGAATTCCCAGCAAACAATATAAAAAAGAAGGAATAGGGAGTGTCCTATAAAACTTAACCTTTAATAGGATAATATAAAATCTCAACCAAGTGAGCCCACAACCAATGACGTGGCTATTATCAACCATATATCTGAATAATGCTATGTGCTAATAGATACTGACCGCATTCCCAACACGGTTCTGTTACATAGGGTAATGTCCTCAGGTGATAAATCAGATATTAGCACAAAGAAGTACTCATAGCTTCCATCAATTATATATGAGTCTGTATTAATAAGTCTTTCACAGAGACCCCACCGCTACAGCACTAGGTGGTCATAGAACTCTTCATAGTCACAGGCATCAAAGGTTCTAAGCATGCATAGTAGATCATGCAAAACCACAGTTTAGGTGTGTATGTCATCAAGGTACAATTAGACCAGCAAGGAAAAATTCCAGGTACTGCCAGTAATCCCCGATCCAGTCACACCACACACCCACGTGTTGCCAGGCCCCCTCCATTTATGTCTATGGGAAGGGGCATGATGGCCGGGTGACTGCATGGAGATCGCTGTTCAGAATGCCGGGTGACTGCATGGAGATCGTGGGGGGTCCCAGCAGCCCCCCCCCCATGATCAGAAATCTTATCCCCTTATCCTTTGAATAGGGATAAGATATCTAGGGGCAGAGTAGTCCTTTACAGATTGACTCTTTTGAACATAAGACTGCTGCATTTGCAGATGATCTACTGTTTTCAGAACAAACCCTGGACGTGTGTTTCCTGTCTTAATGTCTATCTTTGACATTTTTGGATGTCAAAAGCACTCATTGGCCATGTTTTGTTGGGTTGTGCGCCAGATTCTGGCGCATTGCACCAGAAATTCTGTCTGTGCCAGATTTTGCACCAGAATTTGAAAAAAACCTGACTAGCTCTCCATTTTGCTTAGAAAACCCAAAAAGGGGCGTGACCACTGGGGAAACGAGTGTGGTCTCTGAAAAGGGGCGTGTTCCCGACATTTTCACAAAAACCCAACATATTTACTAAGATTTCAACATAAAATGTGGTGGATTTGAGCTGAGGAAAACCCCACAGATCAGAGCATGTGTAAAAAAAAGCAAAGTGTAGGGAAAGTGGAAAATGTAGGGAAAGCTTAGTAAATACCGTGGGAAATAAATTGTAGGGAATTAAAACCCACAAAGAAACCTACACAACACTCTTAGTAAATGAGGGCCAATGTCTCTGCTTCCCTTGGGTAAAATAAGCATCTAGGTAATTCCTCTACTTTTCTATAGCCTCCCCAGGGTAAAAAAATGATTTAAAATACATTTTTTTGTTCAAACTTTGTACTATTATTACACATATTGAAAACCCAGTTACAATTTCCTTATACGGATGGATTGGGAGGAAAAAATTTCTTAAATGTTGCTGAAAATATTATATCTCTTACAGTTTGTCCTTATCGTAGTACCAAATTAATATTGTTCTTCTACTTGAAGGTGATGGTGACATTTTTCATGGAATTAGAAAAAACTGCATGTCTGGTATAGCCAGCTTACTTTGAAAAAAAATTGCGGTTTCGCTTTACCAGATTTATATCTCAATGGTTAGAGCTAGTTTACTCTTCTTTACCTCATATTCCTCTTCACATTCCTAATCCTCCACATATAGATATTGAATTATCATCAATCCTTCCTTCTGACAGCCCATTTTGTCACTTCTTTCCTCTCCTTTTATATATGCTACTCTGTTGTATTATGAGATTGCTTTATTACTTTCTTTTCTTTACACCCTATGGTAATCACTGAACGCATTTTCCATATCCCCCGGAATCCTTCTGTGGACACGTTTACATTCTTTTACTTTGCAACATTTATATTTACATTATCTTTACACTAAGACTTCCCCCATAGAGGAATCTAAGGCTTTCAGGGGGTTTTATAAGCAAAACTATGTATCTTTAGTCTTCAAAATTATGTATCTTTAGTCTTCAAAATTATGTATCTTTAGTCTTCAAAATTATGTATCTTTAGTCTTCAAATGTTTTGAGACTAGCATACGTCCCCTAAATTGGTTACCGTTTATATTTATTTCTTAACTTTCCTAAGTAAATAGTATCTAAGCTTATTCTTATCTGATTTCTTTTGTTCCTAATAGTAAACCAAAATTCATTCTTAAATTGGAAGAGAAGCTGAATATCCAACTCTCAGAAGAACAGTCTAGATTTATCTCTCAGCAACATGACATCTCCTCCTGTATTCGTATATAGAAGAGAGCTCATATAAATTATATTCTCATGGTATGGGACACCTATTCTCACCTACTTTTTTCATTTTTGATAATTGTTGGAGGTGAGGGATTGAGTTAAAGGGGTAATCCAGGGAAAACCTTTTTTCTATATATCAACTGGCTCCAGAAAGTTAAACAGATTTGTAAGTTACTTCTATTGAAAAATCTTAATCCTTTCAGTACTTATGAGCTGCTGAAGTTGAGCTGTTCTTTTCTGTCTAAGTGGTCTCTGATGACACCTGTCTCGGGAAACGCCCAGTTTTGAAGCAAATCCCCATAGCAAATCCTCTTCTACTCTGTGCAGTTCCCAAGACAAGCAGAGATGTCAGCAGACAACAACTCAACTTCAGCAGCTGATAATTATTGAAAGGATTAAGATTTTTTAATAGAAGTAATTTACAAATCTGTTTAACTCTCTGGATCCAGTTGATATAAAAAAAAAAAATTCCTGGAATACCCCTTTAATCCCTCTTTAACTTTTCTGGTGGGAAGTTATTTCAGTTATATTTTGGTTACTACAAAGAAGATTATTTCAGTCTGGAAATAGTTCTTCTTGGGGTTCCTTCTTCTGATTTTTACCCTAGCTAGACTTGCTTAATCACACACCTACTTTTGGTAGCTACACTTGAGATCTTCCACCCCTCCAATGATTTCATAGTTAGTATGGTTGAAAAAAGACATACGTCCATCAAGTCCAACCAGGACTTCGCAGTTGTGCAAAAAAGTTTCCCAGTTGTTCAAAATGGAAGAACTTGCTTCATGGTAAAATCATACATTTTCTTATACCCTGGTCTCATTGTATCACTTTTAGAACCTTTTGATTAAATAATTAATTCAATGATTGATAAATTATTAAGGTTAATGCTAGATGTTGGGTTTATCTTTTTCTTTTCCTATTTAGTTATTTCTTCTTTCTTTTTTTTTTTTGTCTTTTTTCTTGGTCTTTTTCTAAAGAGTTTATGTTTGTAATTTACATATTATTGTGGCAATGTGATTATTATTGTTATGTTACAATGATTCGGACTTTTCTTTTATTTTCTGTTAACAATAAAAGAGATATTGGAAAATAATTAAAAGGTCTTGATGACTTTAAGCTTCAGTGGGTTTTAGGGTATATAACAAGTAGGGACATGTCTTGTATTATCATTTTACAAGCGCAAAATATTCATGTGTAAAATTTTACTGAGATGATACACATACAGCTGATTCATACCTATATGCGTGTGTGTCGAGCACTGTGTAAACTAACAAACTAAATATCTGTACATATGTTAGCCTTTGAAATGTACTACAAATGTCCTTTTGAAACATAAATCACTTGTCTGAAGACAAAAGGAAAAACATTTATTACATACGTCTATGTGCTGTCAAAAGTGCTGGAACTCCCAACCATTACGGGAGAGAAGTGCTGGATCAACTAGCTGGTACAGGATAAACTAGCAGCAGGGGCGGATGATAAGGAATCCCAAAGAAGAATGTCAGCATATCCAACCGTTGTTTCAATTCTTACATTTTGAGCTTTTGTCATCCTGTGTTTTTTGTGAATAGTCCCTTGGAACTATTAATATTTTGCATCCTGTGGTACTGCTCCGTTTTCTCTATTCTTTGCAGATTACAGATAATGGCAGTGCCATGTGTCCTGCTCTGATCTCTAACAAAAGAGAATAGTCCAGACACAAGGGGCTAAATAATTCTTATTGCGTCCAGCTAACTGGAGTAAGAGGAGGGGACAGAAATGTGTTAAATCCAAAAGCTCCTCTTACAGCATTGCAGTGTAAAGTAATTACTGGGACCCGTTAGGTTGGGTTTACATATATATCCGGCATGCACTGGAGGGAATCTGATGCTAGAACTGATACCATTCATTTGAATGGGACAGTTCACAATCATCCAGCGTCCCAATTTTGACGCCAAATGGTTGAACATGCCGGAGGGCACCGAACAGGGGAACGCAGATTGCTCCGTTCTCCTGTCCACTGTCCAGAAACAATAGGCATCGGATGCCATACAACTAATGACAACTTGTCATGAGTTGTGGCATCAGTTGCGTCAAGATATAGGTTAAGTTCACCAATGCCGGATGCCGGAAATATGTGAACCCAGCCTTACAGTGAACAAACACTGATACCACTAGGTCATTGAGGACTAAGTGGATTTATAACAATTGGATACATTTATGATAATATTGTGGCTGGTGGTAATAGTTAGCTGTTCAATTAATGATCTGTTTATCATAAGGGGATTATTCTTTATCTGTTTAACATATGATATGAATACCTGAAATCATTGCTGTTAGCCTAGACACAATAAAAACAATATTGATTGCCACAAGGATATATATATATATATATATATATATATATATATATATATATATTATCAGCTTCTTTTATACAGTGGTAAAAGCAAAATTAATATTTGGAGACATGTTTTTAAGATGAATGAATGATAACTAGTGCAAATTATCAGTACACAATTCTCTACAGAAATATTTTTATGTTCCAAATGTTTACGTAAATTACACCACTCAGTGGACACTGCCTAAAGAATTATTTATGGTGCTAAGTACAATATGGATTATTAAATTGGATTTCATAATGCCCTAAAAATATTATTGAGGTACCAAGAAAGCCATATCTGTATAATAACATTCTGTTGTAAAAAGCTCAGACAAAAATGTCAATGTATTCGGCTTCAATCTCACCAGTGTTCTTTTTTTAATGGTTTTCACACACACACATATATATATATATATATATATATATATATATATATATATATATATATTATTAGCATTTTCAACATAGTTATATACAGATAAAAATCAAACCAGCTCTATATACAATAATAGTGTATATATGCACACATATATCATTGGTATCACAATAAACAAATATAGCATAAAAATATTACTATAAAGATATAATAGCAAAATAATATAATATAGTGTATATATATAGTGTGTGTTTACATTTACGTAATAATATATAAAATGTATAACATTATATATAATAGCATAAAACATTTATTTTAAATAAAAATAAGAATCATGCAATAGTCAGCAAAACCTATAACAGTGACTTTTAAATAAACTGACTTTATTTCATCCTATGTTTTTGGAACAAACAAAAATCTACATGACTTGGAGTGGATTTATATGTGGAAATGCTGTGGAGCATATGCAGCATTTTGTGCTGTGTGAAATCACTGTTGTGCAGTAAAAAACAACATATAAATCAATAGAAGTACTGCTAGTTTGTAAAAAAAAAACAAAAAACAATAATAATAATTTCAAAAAGAAAAGAAAAAACTAAACAAAAAAACTGAATAATCATTCCATAAAGCAACATAACATTAGCAGTTACATATAACAATCAATCAAAAATAGTGACTTTACCATGGCTTATGACACCAAGCAGGAATAAGAGGAGCCTGAGTTTCTCCATCTTCAGTGAAGAGTGTGTTGTATGTAGATGTGTGTGTTTACAGTATCACAGGGATAACTAGTGGAAAGTCTGGCTTTACCTGCCCTGTTGTTAACCAATCTCCTCCTCTGCCTAGAGTGCAAGCTGTCCAGTAAAGAGCCAAACAGATAAAAGCAGCTTATCTAAGGGAGTATCTAAACATCATTAGTTTAAAGCTGCATGAAAACTTCAATGTGCTTCTGATTTTAACACAGTCCTCAAAACTGCATAAAACTCAATGTATTCCCTTCAATAGTTAAAATATATCAGTAGCACTACAAAAATGTTGCACTGTAGTCCTGGTGCTTTACTTGTGTATACCCAACTGCAGCATTCCCTTACTATTCACTTAACCATGGATTTTGCATTTTATTTTTTATTTTTGAGGTTAATTGTTAATTGCTATACTTGATTTCATGGTTTGAGATAAATAGTTTAACCCAGCCTGTTTTGGCCAATAATGGGGTTATTATGTTATTATTATCTTCACCCATAAATATTGCAGGAAAAGATTGCGAGAACAGCCAATGCCAACTGAATCAGACAGACATTGCTGTAGATGGAAATGTATTTTCCACAGTAAGTGAAAAGAAGATAGCGGAGCACTCACCAGGTCAGTAAAAGGCTTCTTTATTGATCATGTCGATCAGTCGGGATACATGCAGGGGAGGATGGAATGGACCCGGGGGTACAGAGAACGGTAATGGACCTTTAACGTGCCGGAGCAATTCGTCAGAGGGTACAGAGAAAGGCGACGGACAGTTTACGCGCCAGTTTCGTCGCGTAAACGGTCCATAGCCGTTCTCTGTACCCCCACATCCATTCCATCCTCCCCTGCATGTATCCCGACTGATCGACATGATCAATGAAGAAGCCTTTTACTGAGCTGGTGAGTGCTCCGCTATCTTCTTTTCACTTGATGTCATTTGCTGTTGATGCTTGGCGTGGTAGCACTGAAGAGGTTGAACTTGCTGGTTTCCAGGGACTGTGTGGATCAAGTGTCCATCCATTTGAGTTCTATGCAACGTAAGGAAAGGTGCTGAGACCTATCTTCTATGTGTATGTATTTTACACAGTATTCCCCCGAAAGAACATGTTCATGCGTGCAGCAGAGGAATTTTATAGGCAGTGAAATTCTGTAGTGTGCATTGTGGACTTTATGGTAACTGAGGACTTTACGGTAAAAATTACACATTATCTTTAGTCTGTAAGTCAATCCGAACACAATGATACCCAATTTATACAAAAATTAGGTTTGCCTAAAATTGCCCCATTCTGACCTCTATACAAGGATTTTATTGGTACCAGTTATATTTTTTTTATGGGACATTTGGATGACTTTTTATTAATTTATTTCTGATATATCATGTGACCAAAATTCAGCAATTCTGGTGTTTGGTATTTTTTTTACATTTACACTGTTAACATGTGGGATCATAAGCATTACATTCAAATAGAGTGGATTATTCCACACGCTGCGATCCCAAATATGTGTATTTTTTTGTTTGTAAATTGGCAAAAAAAGCTCCTGCACTCACTTCATAGACAGGTCGCACTGCATAACGTAAATGTACATAATGTCCTGTTAAGGTGCGAAAATTTAGGTCATAGGGCAGGAAGGGGTTAAAGGGGTTATTGCCATTCCGCCATTATTGTTTGTTTTCGGGATATGCAAATTAGGTCCTTGGGGCATGGGCGGAGCTCCGACCCCAGCTCCTTACACTCTGACGTAATCTTCAGCCGGGCCGGTGCTCCATCCGGCTCATCCATATGCATAACCCCCTCCCTGCTCGCGCGGCCGTGCTGCTGTACGGCGCATGCGCCACTTCCACACACAGGTTAGACACAGGTTAGTGCGGGTGATACTGATGACAGATTTCCTTTAATGCTGCTCATCTTTCATTCATGTGAATGGGACCTGAGTGGCAATAACCTAGCATGGCCCTTACACAATGTACAGAGCTGTCTGCTTCTGACTCTCTTCACTGCGTATGTAGGCGCTGCAGTTCTGTTATATAGCTGATCAGTAGAGGTGTCAGGTGTTAGACCCCTACCTATAAGATATTGATGGCCATTCCTAATGATAAGGTATCAAGAAAAACTCCAAGAAAATCCATGTATGCAAAACCACCACACACAATAAGCCAGCAACCAAATACAAGGCAAAGATGCTATATGGTAACCGAAACAGCACATTGGTTCCTGGTTCACCTGGTTCTTATAACCTAAGATAGCCTTTTCAGTGACAACTTCACAGGACTAAGGCCGGGTTCACATGACAAAATCTCCGTTCGGAGATCCCAAGTTGCGGCCACCAAATGCCTGCCTGTTGGCACTGGCCGCAACTTAGAATTTATGCCAGAGATTCTGTGATGTGAACCCGGCTAAAGGTTTTTGCTACTACCACAGTGTTAGCGCATGCTATTTATGCTGAACAGGATATCTAAATTGTCATTTGGATATTGTAATTAGTATATGCTTTGCCATCACATTATTTTATGTCAACTGCTTTACATGATGATCAATAGGTAATGAAGAGCAGAACTAATGCTATGCAACTGAATTCTGCTACAATAATGCATTAATAATAGCTTATTATGTATAATAAAATTGTAGAGCTTTAGGAAGAATTCAAAGCTGTATTTAATGCTTGAATCTGAAATCTGTGCAGCAAGTTAATAAAAAAAGGAATACAACTACAATATTTGCCTATACAACAGGCTCCTGTAGCTTGAAATTGTGACAATAGCGCCACCATGTGGACTTTTGTTTCACAGTAGACATTATGGGTGTTTCCTGAAATGAGGCATTTGTGAAATTGCTCTTGCATTGTCTGTAGTCATTAAAATAACAATAAAATTTTAATAAACACCTCCAACCAAGCTCCAACTTTGTGTGACTTTTCTTTCCTGAGTTGTACAGCAATAAAAACCAATTGCAAAACGTACATGACTTGTAATAATCATGATTTTATATAATACATTGTATTACAAAACTACAGCAGAAACTTCCATGTGACAAATTCTATACCCTAAACAATAATTGCATTAGGAACAGTTTGCACCTGGTATTTTGTGACCAATAACAGGATAACTAGTGGTGACTGTATCACAACCAAACAATACAAAATTAAGTAGAATATTTCCACTATCCAAAAATCATGCCCCAGCACTAATTATTAACAATCATGACAAAACTGGGGCATAGACATACTAAGATAACTTTTAATGTACTGTATAATAAAGATAAAAGACAAAAAAAAAGCCTCTATCGTCTCCTATTACTGACCCTGTGCATAGGACAGATATAAATGGATGAACAAAATGTACTTCTACACATACACCAGTCTGAATGGTTCTACAAACAGGAGTTAGTGGACATATTTATTATAGCTAGGATGCTATGATGGCGAGCAGTTGATACCGAGGCAATGGTCCTTAAATATTCATACTCTACATAAAGCATCCCTATGGGGTGCTTGGGTTCTTTCCCTTAAAGGTATATAGATGGGGCACTCTCACTAAAAGGGGTGACCCCAGTACCTCAGGTTCTTGTATATTTAACCTTTAAATAAAGTTCCTAGAGAAAAAGTGCTTAATAAACAAGATAAAGTGCATAAAATAACAGCAAAGGGTATCCCCAACACTGTTTTACAATCAGCTTTCAGATTAACCTCTATTCAGCCCAGCAAAGGGCAACATTTTCCAGTCACAATTATACATGGTGACTAGAGTGTCTCTGACCACAGGAAGATTGTTAAGGCTTGGAAGTGTGGTGCCAGTGTTTCTAAATCAGCATGTTGTTCCCAAACCACATTGACAAGACTGGATGAACCATGAAAAGACTATAAGATCACATAGTGGCAGCCATGTGTGGTTGATCCAAGAGGCAAGCTTTGGATGGCACATTTAGTATCTCATTAATAATTTACCACAGTGGGCCAACCATCCCAGCAGTACAAAAGATGGCAAGTAAGACAGATTTCCACAATAACTATCCTGCATACCTTGCATCCACTTAGGGTTAATATCTGAAGACTGACAAGGGTTGACTTGTTGACAAATGGTTGGCTGAGATGTTGTCCACCAGTACTGCTTTAGTGGTGACATCACTCCCAGAGAGTATGGATGAGCTCCTGTGCACACATCACACTCCTGCTTGGGCTTATCTCAGCCCATTCATCGTGCAGCAGCAGAGAGAGAGTAATCAGCTGGGTGGGAATAGCCCTTTAATGTGTGGGCTGCTGCATAAACAAGCCTCAGACCCTTAGTAATGAATGGCTGCTGTCCTAATAATGTGTTATACATGTATTGCAGTTCACATTAATAACTTCCCACATGTGCCCTAATTGTCAAATACAGAGCAGGTCAAGAGGTCAAACAGGTCCTGCCAGGTCTTCTGACAAATCTAATTTAATAAATACTTGTATATCCTATAAAATAGCTATGCTTGCTGATCCATTTTTCCTTAAACTCAAGTTTGTGCTGTCATTTATTCTGAAAATGTATAAGTAAATTGACAACTTAAAGGGGTGTTCCAGGTAAAAAAAAATTTTTATATATCAACTGGCTCCGGAAAGTTAAACAGATTTGTAAATTACTTCTATTAAAAAATCTTAATCCTTCCAATAGTTATTAGCTTCTGAACTTTTCTGTCTAACTGCTCAATGATGAAGTCACGTCCCGGGAGCTGTGCATGATGGGAGAATATCCCCATAGGAGCTGCACAGCTCCTGGGACGTGAGTCATCAGAAAGCAGTTAGACAGAAAACAACAACTCAACTTATGAAGCTAATAACTATTGGAAGGATTAAGATTTTTTAATAGAAGTCATTTACAAATCTGTTTAACTTTCCGGAGCCAGTTGATATATAAAAAAAAGTTTTGGCCTGGAATACCCCTTTAATCCTTCCCTCTGTTAGTAAGGCCCAACACACATTCACACTGTCCAATGAGTGCTGACTGTGTCATATTGACTAACGGCATATCTTAATGAATATGGAATTGGTAGCACCCAGTTGTAACGTCACCAGGGGCTGTAGGTCCTCTTTAAGTTGTGGTCTGAATACTGAAAGCAGGTTCCACTTAAAGCAAGGTAGGCTCTTTACACAGTATCTACCTTGAATCCGTTTCTCCGAGTCAATCTTAAAAGCAAGCTTGTAAATGCCAAGCTCAGATGTCTAGAATTCTAGCTTCTGGATTGGTTTAGAACTAGGCATTTCCCATAGGAGACATTCTTCCTTCAGTGAGATAATATGAAATATATTTTATTTAAATCTGCAATTGCAGCCATCTGTGCTTGGTTTGACATTCAGCGGACACAGAAAATGTGTCAGCCTTACCTAGCCCTAAGCATTACTATTTAAAAAAAAAATATATATAAATATATATATATATATATATATATATATTTACTTCAGTAAAGTAATTAGCATACCTCCAAATTTGTGGAGAAGGAAAAGATGGACAAACATGCGTTTTGATGAATGACAGCTTTTTAAAAGAAAAACTGAACTATTCAATACTCTGGCCATGCTACCAAACAGTCTTCACATCTAACCCTATTGTAGAGTTTGCCCAGGGGTTGGGATATGTCAGACCTGCCAGAGTTCCAAAGGGAAATGATTGTTGTTATGCTCCAGGTAGGGGCATCTGTGATCCAAGTTGCTGGGTGTGTCGGGTGTGTCGGGTGTGTCGACGTCTACTGTTTCCATGTGCACATCTCAGTATGCAGGGCCAGATTTGGACTAAAAAGCAGCCCTGGTACAGATACCCCACCATCCCAAAAGCTATATCACCTCCTACCCCATATTGTAAAAAAAATGGTGCACAATGTATAATATATAAGCACAGGCATTCTCTCACTTATCAGTCAGGGATGGTAGTTCACTTTACAAGCATTAATAAAACCAATGCTCCACCCATACAGTGCCTATACAGTGGTGGATACCAGCACTACACACTATACACTTCCTGTATAATTACAGTACTATTACATCAGTGACCCACAGGGGGTGTCTTCTCTTTCCCTTTTCTTCTCTATCCAGTCTAAATCATCTTGAAGACTTCTTCCAGCCATGACTAATCTTTGCAGAATCTGCTGAACAGACATTTCAGAATCTGCAGAACAGACAAGCGGAATTTTGCACAAAAATTCTGCACAAAAATTCTGATGTTTGAACATGGCCTTAGACTCCTCACTTTCAGCATTTTCTCTACCTATTTCCCACCTACACAAACTCCTATCCATAGTGCCCCAAATATTCTTAATGCCCTCAGATATCCCCACACAAGTGCAAACCCTAACTGTGCCCCATATAATAATGCCACTAACCATAACATGAAGATAGGAAATCCTTTATTGATAAGGCATACAGACAAGAACCTCCAGAGGGGGGTAGTTTACAGATGCAGGGGTGTGTAGATGGGACGGCACAGTTTTGTGCAGATGCACCTCCTTTTCCGGATTTCCTATCTTCATGTTACGGTGAGTGGCTGTCTTCATCTTTTCTATTTGTTTGGACTGTCATACTTACCTATCTGACTGAGCACCACCGTTAGAAGAAAAACAGTGTGGGCTACTGACATAACGACTACACCTCCCATCATAGACTGTGATTCGGACTTGTGGTGAGCAGTTCTAGATTAACTCTCTATTCACATATAGTCCCCATCAGGGACGTGCACACATGTCCCTTTTCCTCACCTGCCCCTATAGTGCCCTCACAAAAGGAGCTACAGACTCAGGGTGATAGGTGCAGTAAAAAGGATCCACTGCTGGGGAGATTTGTATGTGGTTGCTGTGCCCACCCTGTCATTATCAGCTATTTCTCTGCTCCTCTCCACACGGAGGAGACAGGAGCAGAGGAGGCAGAGAGAAGTCCCACCCACAGCATGTCCGACCACAAACTCCAGCCTGTGCAGAGGGGGATGGTGCCCTTACTTACTGTAAGTAACTGAAAATATAAGTGAGTGATTGTATGTGTCTGTGTCTGTGTGTGTGTGTGTGTGTGTATATATCTTTATGTATGTGCCTGTGCAGAGAGGGATGGCTGGGGCCTTAGTGTAAGTGACTGTGAGTGTGTATATATGAGTGACTGTGTGTCAGTGTGTCTGTATGATGTGTATATATATATATATATATATATATATATGTGTGTGTGTGTGTGTGTGTGTATCTCTATGTATGTGCCTATATATGTGAGCAAGTGAATCTATGTATATGTGTGTGTATATATGTGAGCAAGTGAATCTGTGTGTCTGTGTGTGTGTGTGTGTGTATCTCTATGTATGTGCCTATATATGTGAGCAAGTGAATCTATGTATATGTGTGTGTATATATGTGAGCAAGTGAATCTGTGTGTCTGTGTGTGTGTGTGTATATATATATATATATATATATATATACATACTGTGTATATATATATATATATACACACACATAGATTCACTTGCTCACACACATATATATGTGTGTGTGTGTGTATATATATATGTGAGCAAGTGAATCTGTGTGTGTGTGTGTGTATATATATATATATATATATAGACATACTGTGTATATATATATATATATATACACACACACGCATAGATTCACTTGCTCACACACACACTCACACATATATATATGTGTGTGTGTGTGTGTATATATATATATGTGAGCAAGTGAATCTGTGAGTGTCTGTATATATATATATATATATACATATACATACTGTTTATATATATATATATATATACACACACACACACACATAGATTCACTTGCTCACACACACACACACACACATATATATATATATATATATATATATATAAAAAATGTGAGAAAGTGAATGTATGTATATGTGTGTGTATATATCTGTGAGTGAATCTATGTGTATATATATATATATATATGTATATATATATATATATATATGTATATATATATATATATGTATATATATATATATATATATATATATATATATATATATGTATATATATATATATATATATATATATATATATATGTGTGTGAGTGAATGTATGTGTGAACCTGTATGTATGATGTGCCTGTTGGCTACATCTTTTAGTATATATTCCATGTTGTATGTATGTGTCAAAGTGTCTCTATGTATGTGTGTATATTTCTTATGTACTGTATGTGTCTTTATGTTATGTGCTTGTATGTATTGTATGAAGCACATTATTAGGGAATTAATAGAGGAATGTAAGCACATTATATAGATAATTTATGGAAGCACAGAATATATTTTATTTATATTGGAACATTATATTTTTATGTATTCTGGCACTGTGTATAGATCCTTAATGGTGGCACAGTATATAGTTCATTAATGGTGGCACAGTATATAGGGAATTAATAGATGAATGGGGGCACAGTATATAGTTCATTAAGGGGGGTACGGTATATAATTAACCTCTTAAGGACGCAGGGCGTATAGATACACCCTGCATTCCGAGTCCTTAAGGATGCAGGACGTATCCATACGCCCGTGGGAATTCCGGTCCCCACCGCTAGCCGGTTGGGGACCGGAGCCGGATGCCTGCTGAAATCGTTCAGCAGGCATCCCGGCATATCGCCCAGGGAGGTCATTTTCAGTCCAGCGATCTGCGGCGATTCTGGGTCAATCGGGTCTCCAGTGACCCGGTGACCCGGAATTACTGGCTGATCGGGGCCGTCTCTGACGGCCCCGAACAGCCAGAGCCTGCAGGGGTGAGGTGGCACTGGTGCCACCTCACGATCGCCCTGATTCGTCGGCCAGGTTACCGGCCGACCAATCAGGGCGCCTGCTGCGGGTGTCACTCCCGCACCCGCTCCGCCCCTCTTCCGGAGGACGTGAGCGGGTGCGGGAAGACGACCCCGGGTGCTGGGGACCCCGATCCCCGGTGTCCCTGTTGGGATCGGGGCCCCAGGAGCGACGGCGGCGGCGAGGGACTTTCCTGCGACGGAGCAGCAGCAGGAGGTGAGTGACAGCCTCCTGCTGTTGCTTAGCAACAGCTTCCAGCATGCAAAAAGGGCATGCTGGGAGCTGTAGTTATGCAACAGCAGGAGGCAGACCACCACAACTCCCAGCATTCCCTTATGGGCATGCTGGGACTTATGGTTTTGCAACAGCTGGAGGCACATTTTTTCTATGGAAAAGTGTACCTTCAGCTGTTGTATAACTACAACTCCCAGCTTGCACAAACAGCTAAAGTGCATGCTGGGAGTTGTAGTGGTGCATCTGCTGGTTGCATAACTACAACTCCCAGCATGCCCATTGGCTGTCGGTGACCGCTGAGAGTTGTGGTTTTGCAACAGCTGAAAACTCAGTTTTTTTTTTACCTAACTCAGTGTTTCACGACCGGTGTGCCTCCAGCTGTTGCAAACTACAACTACCAGCAGTAACCTTACACCATGCAACGTACATGCTGGGAGTTGTAGTTTTGCAACAGCTGGAGGCACACTGGTTTTGAAACACTGAGTAAGGTCACAAACTCTGTGATACATAACCAGCGTGCCTACAGCTGTTGCAAAACTAAAACTCTCAGCATGTACAGTCTGTCAGCGCATTATGGGAGTTGTAGTTTTGCAACAGCTGGATGTCCCCCCCCCCCCCATGTGAATGTACAGGGTACACTCACATGGGCGGAGGCTTACAGTAAGTATCAGGCTGCAAGTTTGAGCTGCGGCAAATTTTCTGCAAAAGCTCAAACTGCCAGCGAGAAACTACCGTGAACCCCCGCCCGTGCGACTGTACCCTAAAAACACTACACTACACTAACACAAAATAAAATAAAAAGTAAAAAACACTACATATACACATACCCCCTACACAGCCCCCCTCCCCTCCCCAATAAAAATGAAAAACGTCTGGTACTCCACGGTTTCCAAAACGGAGCCTCCAGCTGTTGCAAAACAACTACTCCCAGTATTGCCAGATAGCCACTGACTGTCTAGGCATGCTGGGAATTTTACAACAGCTGGAGGCACCCTGTTTGGGAATCACTGGCGTAGAATACCCCTATGTCCACCCTTATGCACCCTTATGTCCCTAATTCAGGCCTCAAATGCGCATGGCGCTCTCACTTTGGAGCCCTGTCGTATTTCAAGGCAACAGTTTAGGGTCACATATGGGGTATCACCGTACTCGGGAGAAATTGTGTTACAAATTTTGGGGGCTATTTTCTGCTTTTACAGTTTTTAAAAATGTAAAATTTTTGGGAAAAGAAGCATTTTAGGTAAAAAAAAATATATATTGTTTTTACATATGCAATAGTCGTGAAACGCCTGTGGGGTATTAAGGTTCACTTAACCACTTGTTACGTTCCCCGAGGGGTCAAGTTTCCAAAAAGGTATGCCATGTGTTTTTTTTTTTTGCTGTCCTGGCACCATAGGGGCTTCCTAAATGCGGCATGCCCCCAGAGCAAAATTTGCTTTCCAAAAGCCAAATGTGACTCCTTCTCTTCTGAGACCTGTAGTGCGCCAGCAGAGCACTTTTTACCCCCATATGGGGTGTTTTCTGAATCGGGAGAAATTGGGCTTCAAATTTTGGGGGGTATTTTCTGCTTTAACCCTTTGTAAAAATGTACATTTTTTGGGAAACCAAGCATTTTAGGAAAATTATTATTTTTTTTTTACATATGCAAAAGTCGTGAAACACCTGTAGGGTATTAAGGTTCACTTTACCCCTTGTTACGTTCCCCGAGGGGTCTAGTTTCCAAAATGGTATGCCATGTGGGTTTTTTTTTTTTGCTGTCCTGGCACCATAGGGGCTTCCTAAATGCGGCATGCCCCAAGAGCTAAATTTCCTTCAAAAAAGCCAAATGTGACTCCTTCTCTTCTGAGACCTGTAGTGCTTCAGCAGAGCACTTTTCACCCCCATATGGGGTGTTTTCTGAATCGGGAGAAATTGGGCTTCAAATTTTGGGGGGTATTTTCTGCTATTAACCTTTTTAAAAATGTAAAACTTTTGGGAAACCAAGCATTTTAGGTAAAAATTTCTTTTTTTTTTTTTTTTACATTTTACATATGCAAAAGTCGTGAATCACCTTTGGGGTATTAAGGTTCACTTTACCCCTTGTTATGTTCCCCCAGGGATCTAGTTTCCAAAATGGTATGCCATGTGGGGTTTTTTGCTGTTCTGGCACCATAGGGGCTTCCTAAAGGTGACATGCCCCCCAAAAACCATTTAACGCTCCTTCCCTTCTGAGCCCTCTACTGCGCCCGCCGAACAATTAACATAGACATATGAGGTATGTGCTTACTCGAGAGAAATTGGGTTTCAAATACAAGTAAAAATCCTTTTTACCCCTTGCAAAAATTCAAAAATTGGGTCTACAAGAACATGCGAGTGTAAAAAATTAAGATTGTGAATTTTCTCCTTCATTTTGCTGCTATTCCTGTGAAACCCCTAAAGGGTTAAAACGCTTACTGAATGTCATTTTGAATACTTTGGGGGTGCAGTTTTTATAATGGGGTAATTTATGGGGTATTTCTAATATGAAGACCCTTCAAATCCACTTCAAACCTGAATAGTCCCTGAAAAAAAGCGAGTTTCAAAATTTTGTGAAAAATTGGAAAATTGCTGCGGAACTTTGAAGCCCTCTGGTGTCTTCCAAAAGTAAAAACTCATCAATTTTATGATGCAAACATAAAGTAGACATATTGTATATGTGATCCCAAAAAAATTTATTTGGAATATCCATTTTCCTTACAAGCAGAGAGCTTCAAAGTTAGAAAAATGCAAAATTTTCAAATTTTTCATCAAATTTTGGGATTTTTCACCAAGAAAGGATGCAAGTTACCACAAAATTTTACCACTATGTTAAAGTAGAATATGTCACGAAAAAACAATCTCGGAATCAGAATGATAACTAAAAGCATTCCAAAGTCCTTAAGGTGAAAAAGGGCTCAGTCCTTAAGGGGTTAAAGAGAAACTGACAGGCTGTTTACTCGCACTAAACCCAATACACTAGGTTACAGTGCAGGAGAACAGGAGAAAGATAATGTTATACTTACTAAATGTGGACCAGCCGTTTTCTAGGTATTGCCCCACATTGCTAGTATGCAAATTCAGTCTTGTGCGCAATGGAGGCGGAGCTTCCCTGCCTCCATCCTGTATGCTGTGCTATGCCTGGCCGTCTTTGTATATTTATAATTCTTTTTTTGCCAACTTGTATATTGCAGCAAGTAAGCATATATTAGTGTGGTGTCCATCTCTTCAGTGTAAGAACCAGAGCTGTGTGGAGATTCCTGCATAAGGTGGGTGCTGGGTGATTGGGGATGGGTGCTGGGTGATTGGTGTTGGATGATTAGGGATGGGTGATGGGTGCTGGGTGATTGGGGATGGGTGCTGGGTGATTGGTGATGGGTGATTGGGGATGGGTGCTGGGTGATGGGTGATTGGGGATGGGTGCTGGGTGATGGATGATGGGTGATTGGGGATGGGTGCTGGGTGATTGGTGATGGGTGATTGGGGATGGGTGCTGGGTGATTGGGGATGGGTGCTGGGTGATGGGTGCTGGGTGATTGGTAATGGTTGATTGGGGATGGGTGCTGGGTGATGGGTGATTGGGGATGGGTGCTGGGTGATTGGGGATGGGTGCTGGGTGATTGGTGATTGGTGATGGGTGCTGGGTGATTGGGGATGGGTGCTGGGTGATTGGGGATGGGTGCTGGGTGATTGGGGATGGGTGATTGGTGATGGGTGATTGGGGATGAGTGATGGGTGATTGGGGATGGGTGCTGGGTGAGGCCAGATACAGTGCACGTTCTGTCATATAGAGGTCAGACCGGGGCATATAGGGGGAGATTTATTAAAACCTTTGCAGAGGAAAAGCCTTCTGCAAAATGAAAGAAACAATCTGATTGGTTGCTATGTACAACTGCACCGCTCTTTCTCTGCACAGGTTTTGATAAATCTCCTCTATAATACAGTATATTATTGTGCAGCTGTCACATGTTTTCTGTAAATAAGACTGACAGCACAGCCAAAGTGTATATACACATTGCAGACCTTCATAGAAACTGTTCTTGACTTTATTTTACAAAAGCACCAACTTTTATGGGGGCTAGGAATGTCAAGGGGGCCTGGCCGGAGGTCCACTGTGTCCCTGGGCCGCAGCACATTAAGTCTGGCAGACATTTTTTAAATGATGAGAAGTGCTTTCTTTTTTTACTTGAGCCCCTGCCCTCCAAAATGTCTGTGCACATCCCTGGTCCCCATATTAGGTTGGTAGGTAGGTATCTCCCAATTCTGGCTTGGTAGGTTTTTGTCTATTCCTTTATGTATTTTCACTGCATTACATGCAAATTGGGTCATATTCATTTTTTATAAAGAAAATGTAATCTGTAGTTTGAGTTCTACAGTAATTATTTTATCCAAATACCATAAAGTATGTAAGTAATAACAGCTATTTTGTGCGACAAAATTGATGAAAAAACACTATTTTGTAAGTTTTGGGGGGCTTCCGTTTTTACGCAGTACATTTTTCGGCAAAAATGATACCATATCTTTATTCTGTAGGTCCATACAGTTAAAATGATACCCTACTTGTATAGGTTTGATTTTGTATCACTTCAGAAAAAAATCATGAATACATGCAGGAAAATTTATACGTTTAAAATGGTCATCTTCTGACCCCTATAACTTTTTTATTTTTCTGTGTTCAGGGCGCTATGAGGGCTCATTTTTTGCACCGTGATCTGAAGTTTTTAGGGGTACCATTTTTGTTCTGATCAGACTTTTTGATCACTGTTTATTCACTTTTTTGTGGTATAAAAAGTGATCAAAAATGCGCTATTTTGGACTTTGGAATTTTTTTGCACGTATGCCATTGAACGAGCGGTTTAAAAAGCATTATATTTTTATAATTTGGACATTTTCGCACGTGGCGATACCACATATGTTTATTTTTATTTTTATTTACACTGTGTTTTTTTTATTCTAGGAAATGCCGGGTGATTCAAACTTTTATTAGGGGAAGGGATAATTGAAAGGGTTAATGATTTTTTTACACTTTTTTAATGCAATATTATAGCTCCTATAGGGGGCTATAACATTGCATTAACTGATCTTTAACACTGATTGATTCATCTCCATAGGAATGGATCAATCAGTGTTTTCGGCGATTGAATGCTCAAGCCTGGATCTCAGGCTTGAAGCATTCAATCGGCGATCGGACTGCAGGAAGGAAGGTAAGAGACCTTCCTCCTGCTACAGCTGTTCAGGATATCGCGATTATACCGCGGCGATCCCGAACAGCTCCCTGAGCTAACCGGCACTTTTTACTTTTTACAGCTTTGAGCGTGCGGCTAAAGGGTTAATAGCGTGCGGCACCGCGATCAGTGCCGCACGCTATTAGAGGCGGGTCCCAGCTTCACTATGACGCCTGGCCCACCGCGATATGATGCAGGGTCACCGTGTGACCCCGCGTTATATCGCAGGACCGGGACCCAGGACGTACTCATACATCCTGGGTCCTTAAGAGGTTAACAGCAAATCTCATCAAGGGTTGTTTAGTATATACAATCCATTTCCATGTGCCTTTTTTGACATATGGGGGTTTTCCGGCTCAAGACCAACTTCTATGGGCCAATGCATACAAATGTGAAGAGTAGCTCTAACTTTGGCCCAAACCATGTCGTATAGCAGCTGCAAGGAAAATGTAAAGCCACCCCCATCATCTGAGACAACCCGCTCATGGTTTGCTAAATAGTTCACAAAAGATAGATTATATTATTTAGCAAAGCCTTCCCTGTTAAAATCAGGATGACCATAAGTGGCGGTGTATTCACACAGCCCAATTACACTTGCCCCGAGGTATTCACTCACACAGGTGAGGATAGTCCGTTACTTCAGAGCTCCATTAAGCTCCTCAAGAGTAAGGGAGCCTCCTCCCCCGAAATGTCGTGCCATGGCATGGGAGAGGCAGTTGATGTAAGCCTATTCTGCTACCTGCACCTAAGCACCTTGGGGGAGATTTATCAAAACCTGTCCAGAGTAAAAGTTGCTCAGTTGCCCATAGTAACCAATCAGATCGCTTCTTTCATTTTTGAAAAGGCCTCTGGAAAATGAAAGAAGCAATCTGATTGGTTTTTATGGGCAACTCAGCAACTTTTCCTCTGGACAGGCTTTGATAAATCTTCCCCCCCCCCCCCCCCCCCCCCTTGTCTTGTAAGACGTAAAGAAAAAATACTAATAAAGAAAACAAGTTTATAGAAAATGGATCGTGAGTAAATTTTTCTCTCATGTTTATGGATTGTACATGAAGTAGTACAGTTTATATTTATTGGATAGCCCATTGTGTGTATACTGAGCAGAAGTGGAGGTGTGCGCAAAAAATGGCATTTGTGTAATATAAATCAGTGCATCTCAAACAGGGAGACAACTCTACAGTTTATGGTAAGGTGTAGTTTGGTAGAATGTTTTGACAGAGGTGAAAATATGGTGCACAAGGCTTCTTTTTTTGTACCAGTCTGTGGTTTGCTGACATGACTGTCTTTGTGCTTGTTTTACAATACTATTGGGTTCTGAACACAAAACAAGGGGAACTGAGGTCTCTGTTTTAAATATTAGAAGCTTAGAGAGAGAGAGAGAGAGAGAGAGAGAGAGAGAGAGAGAGAGAGAATAGATAGACAAATGATAGATGTAATTAATATAAAACATAATTAGATAAGAGAGACTCACTTTTTATCAGATAATTACAAGTAGTTAAAAATAAGCATTGGCGGCACATGAAAAATGCCTGCTCTAAGAATCTAAATTCTGATTGATTTGGATGTCAGTTCTCATTTTTGACCAGAAGATGTCTCTGTAACCTTAATAAATGCAACAGTAATTTAGCAGCTAAAAGAAATTAAAGGGTACAAGGATACATTTCCTTATATATAAGCCTATGAGCTTTCCAGAGTTAAAAAAAAATAAAAAAAAATATGTTGTATGAGGTTTTATTATTACAGTAACTGATCTGCATCATAGACCTTAAATGGGCACTGTCAGAGTCAAAAACTTTTTATATTTTGTAAATCTTGGTAAAACATTAGCCTTCCTAATATACTTCATAAGAAAATGTTATTTCCTTTTAATAGAAATCATGGCTTATAATATCATGGCTTTGTCCAAGCTGAAGCACAGGCACGGACAAAGTCCAGTAAGTGATGGTGGACTAGCATTCCTCTGTGCTCTCTCCTGTCTGATAGTACTCCTCTGTGCTCTCTCCTGCCTGATAGGATTCCTCTGTGCTCTCTCTTGTCTGATAGCACTCCTCGGTACTCTCTCCTGTCTGATAGTACTCCTCTGTGCTCTCTCCTGTCTGATAGTACTCCTCTGTGCTCTCTCCTGTCTGATAGTACTCCTCTGTGCTCTCTCCTGTCTGATAGTACTCCTCTGTGCTCTCTCCTGTCTGACAGCACTCCACTGTGCTCTCTCCTGTCTAATAGCACTGCTCTGTGCTCTCTCCTTTCTGATAGCACTCCTCCGTCCTATCTCCTGTCTGATAGGACTCCTCTGTGCTCTCTCCTTTCTGATAGCACTCCTCTGTGCTCTCTCCTGTCTGATAGTACTCTTTTGTGCTCTCTCCTGTCTGATAGCACTCCTCTGTGCTCTCTCCTGTCTGATAGGACTCCTCTGGGCTCTCTTCTGTCTGATAGCACTCCTCTGTTCTCTCTCCTGTCTGATAGTACTCTTCTATGCACTCTTTTGTCTGATAGCACTCCACTGTGCTCTCTCTGGTCTGATAGTACTGCTCTGTTCTCTCTCCTGTCTGATAGCACTCTTCTGTGCTCTCTCCTGTCTGATAGTACTCTTCTATGCTCTCTCCTGTCTGATAGGACTCCTCTGTGCTCTCTCCTGTCTGATAGTACTCCTCTGTGCTCTCTCCTGTCTGATAGTACTCCTCTGTGCTCTCTCCTGTCTGATAGTACTCCGTTTGTGCTCTCTCCTATCTGATAGCACTCCTCTGTGCTGTCTCCTATCTGATAGCACTCCTCTATGCTCTCCCCGTATGATAGCACTCCTCTGTGCTCTCTCCTGTCTAATAGTACTCCTCTGTGCTCTCTCCTGTCTGATAGTACTCCTCTGTGCTCTCTCCTATCTGATAGGACTCCTCTGTGCTCTCTCCTATCTCATAGCACTCCTCTATGCTCTCCCCTGTCTGATAGCACTCCTCTGTGCTCTCTCCTGTCTTATAGCACTCCTCTGTGCTCTCCTCTGTCTGATAGCACTCCTCTGTGCTCTCTCCTGTCTGATAGCACTCCTATGTGCTCTCTCCTGTCTGATAGTACTCCTCTGTGCTCTCTCCTGTCTGATAGCATTCCTCTGTGCTCTCTCCTGTCTACGGTATCAGGGTGGCCTGTCTGCCTCCAGGGACACTGGTTTAACCTAAGATGTAGAGTATAGGGTCTGCAGTTGGAAGAACTGACAGTGCCACTCATCCATTCCCTCTGAGGCGGAACACTGTTGTGGCCAGTGATAGGCTGAGCGGTGCTGTGATGTCACATCTACAGCTCCAGGAAGCTGTAGATCCGCAGAGACCTGGCCACAGACAGAGTGATGATGCAGGAGGCTGTGAGGTAGCTAGGAAGGTGAGTTCATGTTTTTATTATAAAGCCTAGGCACAATATTGAAATAAAAAATGTCACCAGACAACCACTTCAAAGTGTCCCTGTCATTATTAAAAACAAAACAACTTTTGCATGTTGCAGGAACATGCCAAAAGTTTTCATAGATCAAGGTCTAAGTATTCAGACTCCCTACTAGTTTGTAGCTATAGCCAGAACAGAGCATGGTTAAGCGCTTCACTCCCTGCGATCTCCATATTGCTGCTCAAGACGAGACCCATAATAAGTCTATAGAATCATCTCATGCAACAAGAAGGAAATCGGTTCACACTTCGGAATGTCCGCACGGAAAGTGTCTGTGCGGACATTTCGAAAACTGTGGGCACTGGCATAACATGGTGGACATGGAATTCGGAATAACTGTGGACATGGAATTTGGAATTTCTGTGCCAAAAGCATCTGGCACAGAAATTCCACTGTGTACACAAGCACAGCAGAATCCCGTTGAATTCAACGGGACTCTGCTGCAGTGAAATTTCCGTGCAGAATTCCAATGCGGAAATCCACACGGAAATTCTGAGGTGTGAACAAAGCCAAAAGCTCATCTGCAAGCGTCCCCAATTATATTTAATGGAAGCCAGGAAGACTACCATCCAACCACTTTTCCTGTGCCCCTACTAGGCATAATGCAAGTTTTTCTGAAGCTTTTTTTTTTTTTAGAGTAAAACTTAGTAATTAAGGAGCATATTGTAACTTGACGATTTGGGCAGAATAAATCTGCTGACAGACTCTTTTTTAAAGGCAAAAATGAAAATGAAAAATTGTCCTCAAGGGGTTAAGCCCTCTTGTGGCAAGGGTCTAATCAGACCACACCTGTAATCATTTACATATCTCACTGAAATATAACTGCGTGCCAAATATAATTTGCAAGCAAGACTATGGGTGCTCCTCTGTTAACCCCTTTCCGACCCATGATATACCTGTACGTCATGGGTCGGGTGAAAGGAATATGGTGTGGGCCCGGGCATCAGGCCCACGTCATAACCGGCAAATGTTCGCTGCTATCAGTAGCTGACAGCAGCCAATAATGTCGGACGTTGGAGCTGGTTCCGATGTCCCTCATCTAAATGGTTAAATGTCGTGCTCAATAGGGATCACAGCATTTAAACACTAAATGCCAGTGATCCCTGGTGGTCCCGTCGCCCAAATCCCCCCTCCCCATTCTAAAAGCCCAGGGCCTTACCTGGCACCTTCCCCAGCTCTTTGATTGCTTACAGCTGCCTTAGACAGCAGTAGGCAATAGGCCCCTAGTGGGGCTAAAAAATGTGTAAAAAAAAAAAAGTGACATTTTCTTAAAAAAATATTTAAAAAATACACCCCACCCCTTATCCTTTTTCCCATTTTGAAAATAAGGGCTCGTTCACATTAACGTCAGTCCCCTTTAATTCATGCCGATTCTCAAATCCATTCAAGCCTTCAACGGGACTCTGCTGCAGTGAAATTTCCGTGCAGAATTCCAATGCGGAAATCCACACGGAAATTCTGAGGTGTGAACATAGCCAAAAGCTCATCTGCAAGCGTCCCCAATTATATTTAATGGAAGCCAGGAAGACTACCATCCAACCACTTTTCCTGTGCCCCTACTAGGCATAATGCAAGTTTTTCTGAAGTTTTTCTTTTTTTTAGAGTAAAACTTAGTAATTAAGGAGCATATTGTAACTTGACGATTTGGGCAGAATAAATCCCCACCCCCTACCCTTTTTCCCATTTTGAAAATAAGTGCTCGTTCACATTAACGTCAGTCCCCTTTAATTCATGACGGTTCTCAAATCCATTCAAGCCTTTTGCAAACGGCTTGCAACCAGCTGTAAATAGATTCCATTGATGTCAGTAGGATTTTTATCACAGTCCTTTGTCACCCATTTGCACTTGTCGGTTCCTATTCCATTATTTTTAACGGAGAAAAGACGTTGCATGCAGTATTTTTTTCTCCATCAAAAATAACGGATTAGAAACAGATATATGAAATTTAACATTGAAGTCTATGGCAAACAGATGAGCCTGTAATGTTATCCATTTACATCCGGGTTTTTTTTCGAGCCGTTTTTGATCCGTTATTACTTTTGAGTATTTGCATCAGTTTGCATCTGTTTGTTAGAATGGTCCGTTTAGCAGCAATGATGGGAGAATAGCGGGACGAGCCATGTAAACCTAGCCTAAAACACTGGAAATAATAATAATAACAAATTAACCTATTTGGTATTGCTGCGCGTGTACTTGTTCGAACGATTAAATAATGACATTCCTGATCCAAAATTCCATATGCCAAAATTTTTGATCACATCCCATCCCAGAAAAAACATATAAATAAATAAAAAGTGATCAAAAAGTCACATATAGCAAAGGTGGTACAGTTAAAAATTACTGCGCATGGCACAAAAAATAAACCCTTAAACATCTCTGAAGGTACTACTGGCAGCAGATCTGCAGTGTTTAATATGCTGTGGATGCACTGTGTGACCCTACCCTCAGGGTGTTTTACACACAGTGGAGGGAATAAATAAAAACTGTCTAAGGACCCGTTCACACAAGCGAATTTCATTTTAAATTCGCAGTGGGTTTCCTGCAGCTTCTTTTCAGCAACGGAATCTCAGCTGCAGAAAATCTGCCGCAGGCCCTATTGACTTCAATGGGATCTACAGCGGATCTTCTGCAGTGGAGATTCCATTGCTGAAAATCAGCTGCAGACAGCCCACGGAAAGCCCGTCCCTTTAAAAAATATATGCTCGAAATACACCAGTGTGAACGAGCCCTAAAGGTTCGTCCACGTCAAGTGGATTATGTTTCAAACTCGCAGCAGGTTTCCCGCTGTGAGTTTGAAAGCGGCGGGCTCTCTGCAGGCTGTAAGTGGGGTCTGCGGCAGATTTTCAACTGCAAAGATTCCGCTGCTGAAAATCTGCCGCAGAGTGCCTGCCCCTTTCAAACTCACAGCGGGAAACCTGCTGGGAGTTAGAAACAAAATCCGCTTGTGTGAACCCACCATCAAGCAGTTAAAGAAATAAAAACTGGTTGGCTGCTATGGGAACATAGGCATTTTTTTATGTTAGGGTACATTCACACATACAAGATCTGCTGCATATTTTTGCTGCATATTTTGTGCAGCTGATTTTGCTACCCATTAAATTTAATGGGCACCAAAACCTGCTGAAAGAAATATGCAGCAAATACTGTTTGTGTGAACGTACCCTAAGACTGTTTTTCTTTCTTCAACTGCTCTGTTAAAGTGAAATCTGTGCTGCAATTAAAATAAATACGCTTTCATAATCCCCATTCCTTTTGAAACTACTCTTTAAAAAAATAAATAAATAAATAAACGCCAAAATTGCAGAAGCATGATGGGGCAAAGAGAATGTAATAGCTTAAAATCGGAGTCATACCCGGACTTATGGGAATCATTTAAACACGCATGCAACAAAAAAAGAAAGTACGCCAAATCTATTTTCGATCTTTTAGCCAAAATTATGAGAAATTATGAAAATTTTTCTCCTCTTTATGCTTAGTTTCTGCTAAAAAAAATTATAATAATTTCGAAATGACAAAAAGTAATCTATATGTTTATTTTGCAATTTTAACTGTAGCATAAATAGAAAATGGCGCATCATACTAATAATAATGGTATATAACGAGTAATAGTATAAGCTGTTGTAATAATATGTTAACATTATTTTATAGCTGTAGTAGTGGTAGTAATAGTGACAAAATAAAAGTATAGATTATAATACTATTCGGGTAAGGTCAAATATAGAAGAATTAAAAGCAAAACTGTAGTGAATCCAGTGCAAGAAGGGCATGTGTTACATACAGATTTTAACAAGGATGCTGCCGCAGATTTTCTTTGGATGAAATCCCCTGCATAAATCTGTGACATAGAGACTTGTGAAAGAACTGTAGCATCCAATGCAAATAGCCAAACTTTTGTGGCCTGCACTATTTGTACTTTTGTAAGTGATCTTTATTACCCCGACTTATGCAAAAAAAGATGTTATCCAGAAAGTTCTAAAGAAGTTATCCAGAAAGATAGATGCCACCTGCAGACACTGGTCTATAGAAGAACTGAATTAAGCCATGGAAAACACACACATCTGTTACACAATGTAAACGTTGCCATGTGCAATCTCAATGAGAGAGTGAACTGCGCAATTCAAAGAAGCTTTGTTGAAAAAAAAATGGTACTAAAGGAACAGATGGTAGAAATGCTGTCTATAATGAAGAGAGCTGGAGAACTCCCCTGAGGCACAGGACAAGAGACATTGAAGCTATCAAGCTAGTGTGTTGAGCTCCGAAGTAATATATTCCGACTTCTGACTTCTATAGAAATTTTAATGTACAACAAAAGCAAGTCTTCTGAAGGGAAAACAACTATTATATAACTTATCAAATAAGAAAATCACTTTACACTAAATCCTTGCAAATTGTGGGCAACTTAAAAGGATTTAAATTTAAAGAATTTAAAGAAACGAAGAGTCAAGCCTCTCGTATGTTATCCAAGAGCTCAACAAAAGATATTTAAAATGTAAAAATGTTATTGAATAAAATGAACTGCTTTAAATGGCAGCTAAGCCTTTAAAAAAAGAGTAGAGAAGTATTTGCATAGTAACTAACATATGTCTTATCACTTATGTACCGCAACATTGTGAGCCTACAGTTTATTTAGGACAAAGGCTCTATGGGTGCAGTTGGGACTTTTCAGGCACCTTTATACACTCTTGATGATCTTGCTAAAGCAATGTTCACTTTATCGGAATGTTCGCAGTAAATCGGAAGTGTAGCATCTAGAACCTCTGCCTAATTGTTACATAGTCCATTAGGCTGAAACTTCAACCTATATCCCTGTTGTGTCCCTACTGTGTTTATCCTGAGGAAGAAAAAAAAACTCTTGTAAGGCTGATGCCAATTGCCCCATACCAGGAGGAAAAATTCCTTCCTGACTCCAAATATGGCAATATTTAAATACATAGCTACATATACATAGCATAGCCTCCTTTATTGAGTTCACCATGACCACTATCTCTGGCAGAGACTTTTAAAACCCCACTGCACTTACAGTAAAGAACTAAGTTTTTTTTATTTTTCCAGTTTGTCATTTTTATCTGTCAGACTTCTAGTATTAGCATTCAATTTACAGGTGTATACTTTTTTTTCTGTGAAGCCTATCCCTATTAACTATTCTAACCCCTCCATCCATTCCATCCCCAAATACATTACCACCTTAAGGACGTTGGGTATACCTGCACGCCCTAGTCCCGTTCCCTGTATAGGAAGCATACTCAGGAGCTGAGCACACTTCCTACCCGTTGCTTTCAGCAGCCAGAACACATGGCTTATGCCAGACATTGCCAATCAGGCCATATTAACCCTTTGGACACCATGATCAAAGTTGATTGTGGTGTCCAAAGCTGGAAAAAACACATGACGGTAGCTCAGTGCAGCTGATTGGGACACCCACACCAAAATCACAGGGTCTTGATCATCTGAGAGGACAGCAAGAGGTCCCTAACCTTTTTCTGTGCCGTTCAATCGACAGTTCTTTAGTGCAGAAAACAATAGCAGGCTGCAGTTGTGAACCACTAATAACACTGATCAATGCTGTGCTATGGCATATAATATTGGCATTTCACACTATCTTATGCCACATTCATATGTCTTAACCAAGTCCTTGGAGGAGCAAATAATTCCAAAAGTATTTTACAAGGCAATTACTTTATTGATTTTATTCATTTATTAGCAATTACTTTACTTTATTTGGCCATTCCCCAACTTGGTACATCCCACCAAGTTTTCTTGGCATTTAAAACTGGCACATGTCAAGGTAGAAAATTTTAAAAAGGTACATTTTAGTTTATGAGCATTTTTGTTTGTTCTAATTATTTTGTGTCCCTAAGATTATTGTAGCTATGCATGTTGTAATTCCTGATGTTTTTCAGGCTTTCCAAGTAGCCATTAGACATAGAATGCTATGATTAAAGGAGTACTCCGTTTTTTGTTTTTTTTATCAACTGATGCCAAAAAGTTAAACTGATTTGTAAATTACTTACATAAAAAAATCTTAATCCTTTCAGTACTTATCAGCTGCTGTATACTACAGAGGAAGTTCTTGTATTTTTGGATTTCTTTTCTGTCACGACCACAGTGCTCTCTGCTGACACCTCTGTCCATGTCAGGAACTGTCCAGAGCATGAGAATATCCCCATAGCAAACATATGCTGCTCTGGACAGATCCTGACATGGACAGAGGTGTCGGCAGAGAGCACTGTGGTCAGACTGAAAAGAAATTCAAAAAGAAAATAATTTCCTCTGTAGTACACAGCCGCTGACTAAAATAATAGATGGCGGAGGAGCAGTAGACATCACATATCTAGATTTTAGTAAGGCTTTTACACTGTTCCACATAGAAGACTTATCAATAAACTACAGTCATTGAGCTTGGACTCCCATATTGTTGAGTGGATTAGGCAGTGGCTGAATGACAGAAAACAGAGGGTTGTAGTCAATGGAGAATATTCAGAGCAAGGTCTTGTCACCAGTGGGGTACCTCAGGGATCTGTACTGGGACCAATATTGTTTAATATAGTTACATAGTTACATAGTTAGTATGGTTGAAAAAAGACATATGTCCATCAAGTCCAACCAGGGAATTGAAGTGAAGGGTGTAAGGGGATAAGGGAAAGGGATGTAGTTTTATAATTCTGCATAAGCATTAATGTTATTTTGTTCCAGGAATGTATCTAACCCTGTTTTAAAGCTGTTAATTGTTCCTGCTGTGACCAGTTCCTGAGGTAGACCGTTCCATAAATTCACAGTCCTCATGGTAAAGAAGGCGTGTCGCCCCTTTAGACTAAACCTTTTCTTCTCCAGACGGAGGGAGTGCCCCCTCGTCCTTTTGGGGGGTTCAACCTGGAACAGTTTTTCTCCATATTTTTTGTATGGGCCATTTATATACTTATATACGTTTATCATATCCCCCCTTAAACGTCTCTTCTCAAGACTAAACAATTTTAACTCCTTTAATCGCTCCTCATAGCTAAGATGTTCCATGCCCCATATTAGTTTAGTCGCGCGTCTCTGCACCCTTTCCAACTCCGCAGTGTCCCTTTTATGGACAGGTGCCCAAAACTGAACAGCATATTCCAGGTGAGGCCATACCAATGCTTTATAAAGGGGGAGTATTATGTCCCTGTCCCTTGAGTCCATGCCTCTTTTGATACATGACAATATCCTGCCGGCTTTGGAAGCAGCAGCCTGACATTGCATGCTATTCTGTAGTCTGTGATCTACAATTACACCCAGATCCTTCTCTACCAGTGACTCAGCCAGTTTAATCCCCCCTAAGACATACGACGCATGCATGTTATTAGTACCCAGATGCATAACTTTACATTTATCCACATTAAACCTCATTTGCCAAGTGGATGCCCAGACACTTAGTCTATCCAAGTCATCTTGTAACTTATGCACATCCTCTATAGACTGTACTGTGCTACAAAGCTTGGTGTCATCTGCAAAGATAGAAACAGAGCTGTTAATGCCATCCTCTATATCATTGATAAATAAATGAAACAACAGCGGGCCCAGTACTGAACCTTGGGGTACACCACTAATTACCGGGGACCAATCATTGACCACCACTCTCTGGGTACGATCCATGAGCCAGTGTTCAATCCAGTTATAAACTAAAGTTTCCAAGCCCAAAGACCTTAACTTACCTGTCAGACGTCTGTGAGGGACAGTATCAAACGCTTTGGCAAAATCCAGAAACACTATATCCACAGCCATTCCTCTGGGACCCGACCGCCCGGTAATTTTGCATGATCCCGGTTGTCACAGACAACCAGGACCATGCTGAAGTATAGGAGCAAGGTGGCAAGCCTGCCACCTCCTCCTATCCCCTGCGATTCCTCGGTTAGCTAACCGACCAATCGCAGGGGGGGTGGAGCAGTTACTTCCTCCGGCCCTGCCCCTGGAAGTCCGGAGAGAACGGGAGGAAGACCGGAGGACGCGGCGGGGGATGGGGGAGTGCTGGGGCCTGGCCCCGGTACTTACCTCGTCCCTGAAGACCCGGATCCCGGCGGCGGAGACGGCGGTGGTGGCGACAGAAGAGTTGATCTTCGGCGGCGTCGCGGGACCTTTGCAGAAGTCCAGACCGCCGTAAATTGATCTGGACTGCTCCATCTGGTCCCCTCAAACTACAACTCCCAGCATACCCATACAGCCCTTGACGTCTGGGCATGCTGGGAGTTGGAGTTTTGCAACATCTGGAGGTCCACAGTTTGGAGACCACTGTGCCCTTCCAGATGTTGCAAAACTACACATCCGCAGCATGCCCTTACTGTCCAGGCATGCTGGGAGTTGTAGTTCTGTAACATCTGGCCCTTCAGATGTTGCAGAACTACAACTCCCAGCATGCCTGGACAGTTTTGGCATACTGGGAGTTGTAGTTTTGCAACATCTGGAAGGGCACAGATTGGGAACCACTGTATTAGCGGTCTGCAAACTGTAGTCCTCCAGATGTTGCAAAACTACAACTCCTAGCATGCTGGGAGTTGTAGTTCGGCAACATCTGGCTCTAAAGATGTTGCCGAACTTCTACTTCCAGCATGCCTGAGAATGTTTGGGAGTTGTGGTTTTGCAACAACTGGAGGCACACTGGTTGGGAAACATTGTCTGTTTCCTAACTCAGTGTTTCCCAACCTGTGTGCCTCCAGCTGTTGCAAAACTATAACTACCAGCATGCACTGATAGACTGTGCATGCTGGGAGTTGTAGTTTTGCAACAGCTGGAGGTTCCCCCCCTCCCCCCTGTGAATGTACAGGGTACATTCACATGGGCAGGGGGCTTACAGTGAGTATCAGGCTGCAAGTTTGCGATGCAGCAAATTTTGCACAGCAGCTCAAACTCGCAGCGGGAAACTCGCTGTAATCCCCCGCCCGTGCGACTGTACCCTAAAAACACTACACTACACTAGCACAAAATAAAATAAAAAGTAAAAAACACTACATATACATATACCCCTACACAGCCCCCCTCCCCTCCCCAATAAAAATGAAAAACGTCTGGTACGCCACTGTTTCCAAAATGGAGCCTCCAGCTGTTGCAAAACAACAACTCCCAGTATTGCCAGACAGCCGGACATTGACTGTCCAAGCATGCTGGGAGTTTTGCAACAGCTGGAGGCACCCTGTTTGGGAATCACTGGCGTAGAATACCCCAATGCAAATCCCTAATTCAGGCCTCAAATGTGCATGGCGCTTTCTCACTTTGGAGCCCTGTCGTATTTCAAGGCAACAGTTTAGGGTCACATATGGGGTATCGCCGTACTTGGGAGAAATTGCCTAATAAATTTTGGGGGGCTTTTTCTCCTTTAACCCCTTATGAAAAGGTGAAGTTGGGGTCTACACCAGTATGTTAGTGTAAAAAAATAAATTTTTTACACTAACATGCTGGTGTTGCCCTATACTTTTCATTTTGACAAGAGGTAAAAGGGAAAAAAGTCCCCCAAAATTTGTAATACAATTTCTCCCGACTACGGAGATACCCCATATGTGGGCACAAAGTGCTCTGGGGGCGCACAACAAGGCCCAGAAGGGACAGTGCACCATGTACATTTGAGGTGATTTGCACAGGGGTGGCTGATTGTTACAGCGTTTTTGACAAACGCAAAAAAAAAAAAAAACCCACATGTGACCACATTTCGGAAATTACACCCCTCACGGAATGTAATGAGGGGTGCAGTGAGAATTTAACCCCCACTGGTGTCTGGCAGATCTTTGGAACAGTGGGCTGTGCAAATTAAAAATTTCGTACAGCCCACTGTTCCAAAGATCTGACAGACACCAGTGGGGGGGGGGGGGGTAAATGCTCACTGTACCCCTTGTTACATTCCTCAAGGGGTCTAGTTTCCAAAATGGTGTGCCATGTTTGGGTTATTTTGCTGTCCTGGCACCATAGGGGCTTCCTAAATGTGACATGCCCCCCCGAGCAAAATTTGCTCTCAAAAAGCCAAATATGACTCCTTCTCTTCTGAGCATTGTAGTTCGTCCGTAGTGCACTTCAGGTCAACTTATGGGGTACCTCCATACTCAGAAGAGATGGGGTTACAAATTTTGGGGGGTATTTTCTGCTATTAACCCTGCAAAAATGTGAAATTTGGGGGGAAACACACATTTTAGTGAAAAAAAATTTCATTTTTTTACATTTGAAAAAGTCGTGAAACACCTGTGGGGTATTAAGGCTCACTTTATTCCTTGTTACATTCCTCAAGGGGTCTAGTTTCCAAAATGGTATGCCATGTGTGTTTTTTTGCTGTTCTGGCACCATAGGAGCTTCCTAAATGCAACATGCCCCCCAAAAACCATTTCAGAAAAACGTACTCTCCAAAATCCCCTTGTCGCTCCTTCGCTTCTGAGCCCTCTACTGCGCTCGCCGAACACTTTACATAGACATATGAGGTATGTGCTTACTCAAGAGAAATTGGGCTACAAAAATAAGTATAAATTTTCTCCTTTTACCCATTGTAAAAATTCAAAAATTGGGTCTACAAGAACATGTGAGTGTAAAAAATTAAGATTGTGAATTTTCTCCTTCACTTTGCTGCTATTCCTGTGAAACACCTAAAGGGTTAAAACGCTGACTGAATGTCATTTTGAATACTTTGGGGGGTGCAGTTTTTATAATGGGGTCATTTGTGGGGTATTTCTAAGATGAAGACCCTTCAAATCCTCTTCAAACCTGAACTGGTCCCTGAGAAATTGTGAGTTTGGAAATTTTATGAAAAATTGGAAAATTGCTGCTGAACTTTGAAGCCCTCTGGTGTCTTCCAAAAGTAAAAACTTGCCAATTTTATGATGCAAACATAAAGTGGACATATTGTATATGCGAATAAAAATTTTTTGGGGGGGAATATCAATTTTCCTTACAAGCAGAGAGCTTCAAAGTTAGAAAAATGCTAAATTTTAAAATTTTTCATCAAATTTGGGGATTTTTCACCAAGAAACGATGCAAGGATCGACAACATTTTACCACTATGTTAAAGTAGAATATGTCACGAAAAAACAATCTCAGAATCAGAGATAACTAAAAGCATTCCAGAGTCATTAATGTTTAAAGTGACAGTGGTCAGATGTGAAAAAAATGGCCGGGTCCTAAGGTGTAAAATGGCTGGATCCTTAAGGGGTTAAAGGACCTTAAAGGGGTACTCCCGTGGAAAACTTTTTCTTTTTTTTTTTTAAATCAACTGGTGCCAGAAAGTTAAACAGATTTGTAAATTCACAGATAAAGAGAAAATGGGCTGGCCCTTAGTGAAAAAGAAAAGAGTACTGTATTAGAAAATGGAATCCCCTGGTGTGTAGGCTGTTTGTACGCCAACTGGTGGTGCAAAGCCAGACTTCATACACAGTTCCACAGTGCAATACAGGAAAAAGAACAAGGCTGCACTCAACAGTGTTGCTCATCGTGCGTTTTTATTCTTCAGAATCTGAACATTACAGGGGTACGGGTGTCAGCATGCAGGTGCGTGTAGGAGCAACACGTGTTTCACGCCGCAGAATGCGCTTCTTCTGGCTCTCAGCGTCAACTGCAATTTCCGCCTTATATACACCTCCTCTTCCTCCCACTAACTAACTCACCTGTATTTCAGATCCAATCTTCACGGTTACCTGGTCGTTCCAGGGCCGTCCAATCCTCAGAGCTCCTGATGTTCCTGCTACGCCTCTTCCCTGCGTCACACGGGCCGACCCACGAGAGCTCAGCCACGCCCCTCGATCGGAACTCGTTCCTACCAATGGGCAGCGCCGGCGCCACTAAGGTGCATTCCGCGTCACCCAGAGTCATGGCAACCAGGACGCCGTCTCTTTGGAAATACTCCGGACCGGACATCGCTTCAAGATAATGTGTGAGTATTAGAGTGGTGAAGGGACGGAGAAAACAAGGTTTTATATGTTGTACCTGTAACAGAAATGCAATTAGGGGAAATTTACACCCACTATCTAACTGTTTTTTGAGTATAGACAGAATTTGCAAATGACGCACCCATTGATAAAAATATGCAATTTCTTATGAGCAACACAATCTATTTTCTTATATACATAAGTACGACTAATACTATTCTCTAATAACTTATCTTACTTAATTAAGTAACACAATGGCAACCAGTTTACAAAAAAACTGACATATCTGTTTTATCATTGAGGCCTAATGGACCCTCCGCATTAGTGCGCAGGATCCATTTTGCCTCCTGTTGCAGCAATATTCTCTCTCTGTCACCTCCATTGTATGGGGTAGATACCAATTCTAAGCCTGAAAACTTTAATATTTTGGCATCACTATTATGTTGCGTTTTTACATGCTCAATTAGCCTAGGCGATCCAATGCCTGTGCAGATAGAGCGAAAGTGCTCTCTTATCCTAACATTGAGGCACTGTATTGTTTTTCCTATATAAAAAAAATCTGCACGGGCACTGGAACGCATAAACCACAAATTTGCATTTACAGGTAATAAAATTTCTTACTGTACAGTCAACACCCCCGATTTTTTGAAATTTAGCTTGTGAATTGTATTCACAAAAAGCACATTGTCCACAACAGTAATTTCCCTTAAAAAAAGGCTCACTTAACCAATTACTCTTTTTCTCTGAATTGGTTTGTACCTAGCTCACTGGCCAGAGTTTTATTACGTCTATATGAAAAAAGTGGGCCAAGTCAGGATCTGATTCTATGATTCCCCAGTATTTTCTAAAGGTGTTTTGTATCCTGAAGTCCATATCTGAATGTCTGAAAGAGAATACAAATCTCTTATGTGCAGATCTCTCTCTCTACTTTCCAAAGAGGTCCTTTCTTGAGATGTCTTTTGCGCTTTCAAACACTGTCAGTATGGACTTCTTAGGATATCCCCTCTCCTCCAGTCGAAACATTAGATCATTGGCTTGTTCAAGAAATTTTTCATAAGTGTTATTTATTCTTTTCAACCTAATGAATTGGCCATAATTTATGGCATTCATGACGTGCAGGGCGTGATAACTTTTATAATGCAAAAGTGAATTTGTAGCAGAGGGTTTTCTAAAATTAGATGTGACCAATTCTTCATTTTGTATCTCCACCCGCACGTCAAGAAAATCCAAAACAGTGCCCCCAAAAATTGAAGTGAAAGCCATATTAAATTTATTATTATTTAAGTACTTTACAAATGACTCAAATTGATGATGGTCTCCACTCCATGCGACAAATATGTCATCCATATATCTAAGAATGTTATGAGTAAATTTGAGGTAGGGATTTTTATCTGAAAAAATGTAGAATTTCTCAAATGCTGCCAAAAAATAAATTTGCAAAGGTACATGCAACGGGTGTACCCATTGCAGTACCAGATACCTGCTGGTACCAACTGTTATTGAATCGGAAAGCATAATGATGCAAGATGAACCGCAACGAGTCCCCAATGAATTCAACCATATCTTTATCCTTGCCCATGTCGGCGAGGAGTCCCTCCACCACCCTGACCCCATGTCTTGGGGAATCCGAGTGTAGAGGGACTCCACGTCAACAGAGGCAAGGCTGCAATTCTCAAACCAGGGTATTTTTTCAATTGTTGACAAGAATTCCCCAGTATCTTTCAAATATGTGGGCAGGTCTTGTAAAAGGGGGCGTAACAACCAGTCAACATACTTGGAAAGTCCCTCGGTCACCGACCCGATCCCCCAGACTATGGGTCATCCCGGGGGTCGGGTCGGCGACTTATGTATTTTAGGGATATAATACCAGTACGTTTTTTTTGGACATTTTGGGTATAATTTCTCCACTGTTTGTAATGAGATCACTCCTCTCTCAACGTATTTACGCAAAAGTGATTGTAATTTTGTCTGATATTTCTGTGTGGGATCTTCTTTTAGGGGAGAATACACCCTCTTGTCGGAGAGAAGTCGTTCTGCTTCCTCCTTGTATTGCTGGTCGGACAGTATGACTAGATTGCTTCCCTTATCTGCCTTACGAAAAATCTAATGTTTTTGATTTTTGAGCCACCTCAAAGCTCGTTCTTCTGTCTTAGTTGGGTTTTCGCCTATTTTGGGATAAATGATAGACTTAATGTCCTGTGTAACCAATGTAGAAAATCTTTCGACAGCTCCACCCGGCTGCACAGGAGGACAAAATGTGGACTTGTTACCTCCTGAAAAATGTAACATGGGGTCCTCATTCTCTACTTCACATGGGGTCCTCATTCTCCTGTTTTTGGTTGGGGTGGAACTTGTACAGATCTGCAAAAATGCTTTCTCAAATTCATTTTACGTAATGCTTTGAATATATCTATTTGAAATTCTACTTCATCAAAACTCTCATGCAAACAATAATTAAGACCCTTAGATAGTAAATTCAAACAATCTGCAGGAATGGGTTGATGTGACAAATTAATTAATTAGTGAGTTATTGCATTGTACTGTACTGGTCGTCATTAGTCTTTCCATGTGACTTGTTTCCTTTTCTGTGCGTAATTGCCGCGATAATCTTTTTTTCTGCCCTCCCCAGTGGATTTTCCTTCTAAAGGGGTCACTTCTTATGAGATGTTTTGATTTCTATTTTGGGGGGCTCTGGCTTCATCGGATTGACTAGAGTCCGAGTCCGTTGTTCCAAAATCTTGGTATTTCTTTTTATTAAACCAGAATTTTCGCCGCTGGACTCTCTTAGTGCGCCATTCAAAGATTCTTCCATTTTCATAATCCAACTTATCTCTTATAAATTTGTCTCTCTTTTTATCTTTTATTTCCGCCTGTGTTGTTACATTTTTTTAATCTAATTTCTTCCTCGTTGTATTATACTGTTCTTCTAGTATGGGTGTTCTTAATTCAATTTTCGCTCGATAGAGCTCTGCCGTAGTTTGTTCATATTCCTTTTCTTTTTGTTGTAACACCATACACATCAATGTAAAAGCTTGTGCTAAATGAGCCTCTTTCCTCATCTTCTGTAAACTGGGCAGTATCTTTATATTGCCTGAGCCCTCTTGGGACCCGGTTACATTCTTTGTAGGAATTTAAAGAATTAATCGTCCAAAAAAGGCGTACTTCTTTTTCCGCCAATCCAAATACTTTTTGCTCAAGAGATTTTATACTTAAAATCTGCAGTTTATTCTTTCCTTCACATGATGTGAAAAACGCACCTGCGTTAACCCACCCTGTGTTCAGAAGAGCTCCTACACTTTCCTCTGGGATTTTGTCATCTGTTTCCATATTAGATAAATTATCAAGACTATTCACTGTGCTCAAAGCCTTGACAAGCACAAGTCCATGTATCCACAGATAAAGAGGAAATGGGCTGGCACTTAGTGAAAAAGAAGAGAGTACTGTATTAGAAAATGGAATCCGAGCGCTCCGGGCCTCGCTTTCCCTCCGGAGCGCTCGCGGTGTTACTCCTCTGCTTGCAGCGCTCCGGTCTGCGAGTCACACCGGGAGCGCTGCACTTGATCAGCTGGTCCCTACCTCCTTGACACTTAAAATAAAAAGGCAGTTCATGAAGTTTAGCAGCCACTATCAGCAACAAAAAAAAATACAGTTTGCCTTTACACTCTATCAACTATCCAACATTGTCTTAACAGCTATCCATCATTGTCTGCAGTTCTTAACAGCAAATAAATTCCCTTTATGGTCACTCGTGTGTCGTATTTTGCTGTGTATTTGCTGCTGTGTATTTTCCTATTCGTTGAAGTCAATGGGTAGCAAAGTCAGCTGCAGAAAGTATGCAGCAAAATACGGTATGTGTGGCCCTACCCTTTAACAGTACTATTAATGGGCTTTTAGCCACATATTTTCTATTTTTTTTTATTTACAGAGGATTTTTTTGTGTTGGGGCATGGCAGAAGATCTAGTATTCCTTTACATGGGGCAGTATCACTTTTTCAGTCACTGTAATGAGGCCCTGCTCTAATCTCAATCAATTTGAATTAAGTGACAGCATTGCCATACCTGGCAACAAGCCAGAATTAAAAGGAAGCTTCATAATAACCCAAGGAATGTAATGGGACATAGACAAAGAAACTATTATGGTTGTTTATGTGTGCCTTTCTAAGTTGTGGATTGAAAAACAACAAAGGCACCAAGAAAATGGCTGTTTCACACATGTTTGCCTCACAAAGACTTGTGTCACTTGTTCAACAGTTTTAGAGAACAGTGAAGAAGAAGCTCACAGATTATTGAGATGTACAATAGACAGCATTGCTGTTGATCCTTTAAGAAATGAAGAAATGTATTTAATTACTGACATTGTATTCATAGTTTTTATGTGAAGCAGCAGGGTTTGCCACTTCTTACTTGCTAGAGGGATATATGTCTTTCAAAGTTGAAGTTTAGTATTGTGCTGTACTTTACGTGTGGATTGTTTGTAGGTTTTAGTATTGCATTCAAGGGCATGCACAGGATTTTGCGAAGGTGGGGGTGGTTAAAAAAAAATGAAACCAATACCTCCACACCAGGACCACGTTTTACCATAATTTAGTGATTGGATTATAACACTATACTCTTACTACTACAGTAACCCCCCGACATGCGATGGACCTGACATATGATCAAATCGACATACGATGGCCTCTCAGAGGCCATCACATGTCGATGTCAGTATCGACATACGATGCTTTTATATGTCGGGGCCATCGCATTAACTGCTATCCGACAGAGCAAAATGCTTAAGCTGCTGTTGGATAGCAGTTTAAGCATCCCGGACAGGTTCACTTGCCTATCCCCGCTGCTCCGGGTCCACTTCGCGATCCTCCAGCATCTTCTGTATTTTCCCCAGGGTCCGGGCCTCGCTTTCCAGCGTCGTTATTAAGTCGTTACACACGCCGTGTCGGCGCAGCAACGTAATAACGTCACCAGAAAGCGAGGCCCGGACCCTGCAGAAGATGCGGAAGAAGCCGGAGGATCACGAGGTGGATCCGAAGCAGCGGGACAGCATCGGGAGCCCCTGGGACAGCATCGGGAGCGGTGTGAGGACACGGTCCGGAGCGGCGGGGACAGGTGAGTACAAACTTCCTGTTACGCCGAGCGCTCCGGGTCCCCGCTCCTCCCCGGAGCGCTCGCTTCACTCCCTTCGCTGCAGCGCTCCGGTCACGTCCTCTGACCCGGGGCGCTGCGATCCTGCTGCCAGCCGGGATGCGATTCGCGATGCGGGTAGCGCCCGCTCGCGATGCGCACCCCGGCTCCCCTACCTGACCCGCTCCCCGTCTGTTCTGTCCCGGCGCGCGCGGCCCCGCTCCCTAGGGCGCGCGCGCGCCGGGTCTCTGCGATTTAAAGGGCCACTGCGCCGCTGATTGGCGCAGTGGTTCCAATTAGGGTTTTCACCTGTGCACTTCCCTATATTACCTCACTTCCCTTGCACTCCCTTGCCGGATCTTGTTGCCTTAGTGCCAGTGAAAGCGTTCCTTGTGTGTTCCTTGCCTGTGTTTCCAGACCTTCTGCCGTTGCCCCTGACTACGATCCTTGCTGCCTGCCCCGACCTTCTGCTACGTCCGACCTTGCTTCTGCCTACTCCCTTGTACCGCGCCTATCTTCAGCAGCCAGAGAGGTGAGCCGTTGCTAGTGGATACGACCTGGTCACTACCGCCGCAGCAAGACCATCCCGCTTTGCGGCGGGCTCTGGTGAAAACCAGTAGTGGCTTAGAACCGGTCCACTAGCACGGTCCACGCCAATCCCTCTCTGGCACAGAGGGTCCACTACCTGCCAGCCGGCATCGTGACAGTAGATCCGGCCATGGATCCCGCTGAAGTTCCTCTGCCAGTTGTCGCTGATCTCACCACGGTGGTCGCCCAGCAGTCACAACAGATTGCGCAACAAGGCCAACAGCTGTCTCAACTGACCGTTATGCTACAACAGTTGCTACCACAGCTTCAGCAGTCATCTCCTCCGCCAGCTCCTGCACCTCCTCCGCAGCGAGTGGCCGCTCCTGGGATACGCTTATCCTTGCCGGATAAATTTGATGGGGACTCTAAGTTTTGCCGTGGCTTCCTTTCCCAATGTTCCCTGCATCTGGAGATGATGTCAGACCTGTTTCCCACTGAAAGGTCTAAGGTGGCTTTCGTAGTCAGTCTTCTGTCCGGAAAAGCCCTGTCATGGGCCACACCGCTCTGGGACCGCAATGACCCCGTCACTGCCTCTGTACACTCCTTCTTCTCGGAAATCCGAAGTGTCTTTGAGGAACCTGCCCGAGCCTCTTCTGCTGAGACTGCCCTGTTGAACCTGGTCCAGGGTAATTCTTCCGTTGGCGAGTATGCCGTACAATTCCGTACACTTGCTTCAGAACTGTCCTGGAATAATGAGGCCCTCTGCGCGACCTTCAAAAAAGGCCTATCCAGCAACATTAAAGATGTTCTGGCCGCACGAGAAATTCCTGCTAATCTACATGAACTTATTCACCTAGCCACTCGCATTGACATGCGTTTTTCTGAAAGGCGTCAGGAACTCCGCCAAGATATGGACTCTGTTCGCACGAGGCGTTTCGTCTCCTCGGCTCCTCTCTCCTCTGGTCCCCTGCAATCTGTTCCTGTGCCTCCCGCCGTGGAGGCTATGCAGGTCGACCGGTCTCGCCTGACACCTCAAGAGAGGACACGACGCCGTATGGAGAACCTCTGCCTGTACTGTGCTAGTACCGAACACTTCCTGAGGGATTGTCCTATCCGTCCTCCCCGCCTGGAAAGACGTACGCTGACTCCGCACAAAGGTGAGACAGTCCTTGATGTCTACTCTGCTTCTCCACGTCTTACTGTGCCTGTGCGGATGTCTGCCTCTGCCTTCTCCTTCTCTACAGTGGCCTTCTTGGACTCTGGTTCTGCAGGAAATTTTATTTTGGCCTCTCTCGTCAACAGGTTCAACATCCCAGTGACCAGTCTCGCCAGACCCCTCTACATCAATTGCGTAAATAATGAAAGATTGGACTGTACCATACGTTTCCGCACGGAGCCCCTTCTTATGAGCATCGGATCTCATCATGAGAGGATTGAACTTTTGGTCCTCCCCAATTGCACCTCGGAGATTCTCCTTGGACTTCCCTGGCTTCAACTTCATTCCCCAACCCTGGATTGGTCCACTGGGGAGATCAAGAGTTGGGGGTCCTCTTGTTCCAGGAACTGTCTAAAACCGGTTCCCAGTAACCCTTGCCGTGACTCTGTGGTTCCTCCAGTAACCGGTCTCCCTAAGGCCTATATGGACTTCGCGGATGTTTTCTGCAAAAAACAAGCTGAGACTCTACCTCCTCACAGGCCTTATGATTGCCCTATCGACCTCCTCCCGGGTACTACTCCACCCCGGGGCAGAATTTATCCTCTCTCTGCCCCAGAGACTCTTGCCATGTCCGAATACGTCCAGGAGAATCTAAAAAAGGGCTTTATCCGTAAATCCTCCTCTCCTGCCGGAGCCGGATTTTTCTTTGTGTCCAAAAAAGATGGCTCCCTTCGTCCTTGCATTGACTACCGCGGTCTTAATAAAATCACGGTTAAGAACCGCTACCCCTTACCCCTCATCTCTGAACTCTTTGATCGCCTCCAAGGTGCCCACATCTTCACTAAATTGGACTTAAGAGGCGCCTATAACCTCATCCGCATCAGAGAGGGGGACGAGTGGAAAACGGCATTTAACACCAGAGATGGACACTTTGAGTATCTGGTCATGCCCTTTGGACTGTGCAATGCCCCTGCCGTCTTCCAAGACTTTGTCAATGAAATTTTTCGTGATCTATTATACTCCTGTGTTGTGGTATATCTGGACGATATCCTAATTTTTTCTGCCAATCTAGAAGAACACCGCCAGCATGTCCGTATGGTTCTTCAGAGACTTCGTGACAACCAACTCTATGCCAAAATTGAGAAATGTCTGTTTGAATGCCAATCTCTTCCTTTTCTAGGATATTTGGTCTCTGGCCAGGGACTACAGATGGATCCAGACAAACTCTCTGCCGTCTTAAATTGGCCACGCCCCTCCGGACTCCGTGCTATCCAACGCTTTTTGGGGTTCGCCAATTATTACAGGCAATTTATTCCACATTTTTCTACCATTGTGGCTCCTATCGTGGCTTTAACCAAGAAAAATGCTGATCCCAAGTCCTGGCCTCCTCAAGCAGAAGACTCCTTTAAACGACTCAAGTCTGCCTTTTCTTTGGCTCCCGTGCTCTCCAGACCTGACCCTTCCAAACCCTTCCTATTGGAGGTTGATGCCTCCTCAGTAGGAGCTGGAGCTGTCCTTCTACAAAAAAATCCTTCCGGGCATGCTGTCACTTGTGGTTTTTTCTCTAGGACCTTCTCTCCAGCGGAGAGGAACTACTCCATCGGGGATCGAGAGCTTCTAGCCATTAAATTAGCACTTGAGGAATGGAGGCATCTGCTGGAGGGATCAAGATTTCCTGTTATTATCTACACCGACCACAAGAACCTCTCCTACCTCCAGTCGGCCCAACGGCTGAATCCTCGCCAGGCCCGGTGGTCTCTGTTCTTTGCCCGATTTAATTTTGAGATTCACTTTCGTCCTGCCGATAAGAACATTAGGGCCGATGCTCTCTCTCGTTCCTCGGATGCCTCAGAAGTTGATCTCCCTCCGCAACACATCATTCCACCTGACTGCCTGATCTCCACTTCTCCTGCCTCCATCAGGCAGACCCCTCCAGGAAAGACCTTTGTTTCTCCACGCCAACGCCTCGGAATCCTCAAATGGGGTCACTCCTCCCATCTCGCAGGTCATGCGGGCATCAAGAAATCTGTGCAACTCATCTCCCGCTTCTATTGGTGGCCGACTCTGGAGACGGATGTTGGGGACTTTGTGCGAGCCTGCACTATCTGTGCCCGGGATAAGACTCCTCGCCAGAAGCCCGCTGGTTTTCTTCATCCTCTGCCTGTCCCCGAACAGCCTTGGTCCCTGATTGGTATGGATTTTATTACTGATTTACCCCCTTCCCGTGGCAACACCGTTATTTGGGTGGTCGTTGATCGATTCTCCAAAATGGCACATTTCATCCCTCTTCCTGGTCTTCCTTCTGCGCCTCAGTTGGCTAAACAATTTTTTCTACACATTTTTCGTCTTCACGGGTTGCCTACGCAGATTGTCTCGGATAGAGGGGTCCAATTCGTGTCTAAATTCTGGAGGGCTCTCTGTAAACAACTCAAGATTAAATTAAATTTTTCCTCTGCATATCATCCCCAGTCCAATGGACAAGTAGAAAGAATTAACCAGATCCTGGGTGATTATTTGCGACATTTTGTTTCCTCCCGCCAGGATGACTGGGCAGATCTCCTTCCATGGGCCGAATTTTCGTATAACTTCAGGGTCTCTGAATCTTCCTCCAAATCCCCATTTTTCGTGGTGTACGGCCGTCACCCTCTTCCCCCCCTCCCTACCCCCTTGCCCTCTGGTCTGCCCGCTGTGGATGAAATTTCTCGTGACCTTTCCATTATATGGAGAGAGACCCAAAATTCTCTCTTACAGGCTTCTTCACGCATGAAGAGGTTCGCGGATAAGAAAAGAAGAGCTCCTCCCGTTTTTTCCCCTGGAGACAAGGTATGGCTCTCCGCTAAATATGTCCGCTTCCGTGTCCCTAGCTACAAGTTGGGACCACGCTATCTTGGTCCTTTCAAAATTTTGTGTCAAATTAATCCTGTCTCTTATAAACTTCTTCTTCCTCCTTCTCTTCGTATCCCTAATGCCTTTCACGTCTCTCTTCTCAAACCACTCATCCTCAACCGTTTTTCTCCCAAATCTGTTCCTCTCACTCCTGTTTCCGGCTCCTCGGACGTCTTCTCGGTCAAGGAAATTTTGGCTGCCAAAAAGGTCAGAGGAAAAAATTTTTTTTTAGTAGACTGGGAGGGTTGTGGTCCTGAAGAGAGATCCTGGGAACCTGAGGACAACATCCTTGACAAAAGTCTGCTCCTCAGGTTCTCAGGCTCCAAGAAGAGGGGGAGACCCAAGGGGGGGGGTACTGTTACGCCGAGCGCTCCGGGTCCCCGCTCCTCCCCGGAGCGCTCGCTTCACTCCCTTCGCTGCAGCGCTCCGGTCACGTCCTCTGACCCGGGGCGCTGCGATCCTGCTGCCAGCCGGGATGCGATTCGCGATGCGGGTAGCGCCCGCTCGCGATGCGCACCCCGGCTCCCCTACCTGACCCGCTCCCCGTCTGTTCTGTCCCGGCGCGCGCGGCCCCGCTCCCTAGGGCGCGCGCGCGCCGGGTCTCTGCGATTTAAAGGGCCACTGCGCCGCTGATTGGCGCAGTGGTTCCAATTAGGGTTTTCACCTGTGCACTTCCCTATATTACCTCACTTCCCTTGCACTCCCTTGCCGGATCTTGTTGCCTTAGTGCCAGTGAAAGCGTTCCTTGTGTGTTCCTTGCCTGTGTTTCCAGACCTTCTGCCGTTGCCCCTGACTACGATCCTTGCTGCCTGCCCCGACCTTCTGCTACGTCCGACCTTGCTTCTGCCTACTCCCTTGTACCGCGCCTATCTTCAGCAGCCAGAGAGGTGAGCCGTTGCTAGTGGATACGACCTGGTCACTACCGCCGCAGCAAGACCATCCCGCTTTGCGGCGGGCTCTGGTGAAAACCAGTAGTGGCTTAGAACCGGTCCACTAGCACGGTCCACGCCAATCCCTCTCTGGCACAGAGGGTCCACTACCTGCCAGCCGGCATCGTGACACTTCCTATACTTTACATTGCACAAATCCCTCAACATATGATGGATTCGATAAACGATGGGTCATTTGGAACGAATTACCATCGTATGTTGAGGGACCACTGTACCATATTAAAAAACGACTGTAATTTCTGTTCCAGAGATATTAATTACACTTTCTTTTTTTTCTCTTCACATTTTCAAAGGTCTCTAGTGCTGCTTTGAAAATATGAAAATATGTGAGAGCTAATTTTTGTGCTACTTTTGTTCTTGATTTTTGCGCCACAAATTGCCATATTTGTCGCCATAATTTTTTCCTTGCTGCCATATTGGATTTTATTTATTTTTTATAACATTTTCCAATAATAATTATTTATTTTTCAATAATTGGTTAAATAACCTTTCCCCCCCCCCCCCCCAAAAAAAAAAAAAAAAAAACTACAACCATTTCTGTAATTTCTATACTAGCAAAAAGCTGTTGTGAAATTATTGATGTAAAATGGACTCTCCCCCCAGATAAATATCAGATAAAACATGAAATTTACATAGACACGCCCACTTTTGAAAAACTGGTGTGACAAGTGTAAACCTTGGATAATTCTCATATAAAACTCTCATATATTTTGGTGCAAAGCATGAAATTTTTTTATGTGAAGAGTTTTGAATATGACACCCACTGTGGGGGAGATATTAATTGTACTGTAATTTCTGTTGATATTAATCACACTTTTTTTTCTCCTCACATTTTGAAAGGTCTCTTGTGCTGCTTTGAAAATGTGAGAGTTCATTTCCGTGCCACTTTTGTTTTTTTCCATGCCAAAATTATTTTTTGTTTGAAATGTTTGCTGTAAAATTGATCATGTAAAACATGACATTTACATAGACACGCCCACTTTTGCAAAACAGGTGTGACTAGTGTAAACCTTGGATCCTTCTCATGTAAAACACTTTGAATAAATGATAAAACTTTTTGATTTGGAGAGATTTGAATATGACACCCATTTCATACAGACCAGTATTACCACCATACAGGTGTGTGTGTATAAATATATATATATATATATATATATATATATATATATATATATATACATATAAATAAATATATATATCTATATATATATATACACACACAGGGTGGGCCATTTATATGGATACACCTTAATAAAATGGGAATTGTTGGTGATATTAACTTCCTGTTTGTGGCACATTAGTATATGTGAGGGGGGGAAACTTTTCAAGATGGGTGGTGACCATGGCGGCCATTTTGAAGTCGGCCATTTTGAATCCAACTTTAGTTTTTTCAATAGGAAGAGGGTCATGTGACACATCACAAGAAAAACAATGATGTGCTTGGTTTTAACGTAACTTTATTTTTTCATGAGTTATTTACAAGTTTCTGACCACTTATAAAAAGAGTTCAATGTGCTGCCCCTTGTGTTGGATTGTCAATGCAACCCTCTTCTCCCACTCTTCACACACTGATAGCAACACCGCAGGAGAAATGCTAGCACAGGCTTCCAGTATCCGTAGTTTCAGGTGCTGCACATCTCGTATCTTCACAGCATAGACAATTGCCTTCAGGTGACCCCAAAGATAAAAGTCTAAGGGGGTCAGATCGGGAGACCTTGGGGGCCATTCACCTGGCCAACGATGACCAATCCACTTTCCAGGAAACTGTTTATCTAGGAATGCTCAGACCTGACACCCATAATGTGGTGGTGCACCATCTTGCTGGAAAACTCAGGGAACGTGCCAGCTTCAGTGCATAAAGAGGGAAACACAACATCATGTAGCAATTTTGCATATCCAGTGGCCTTGAGGTTTCCATTGATGAAGAATGGCCCCACTATCTTTGTACCCCATATATCACACCATACCATCAATTTTTGTGTTCCAACAGTCTTGGAGGGATCTATCCAATGTGGGTTAGTGTCAGACCAATAGCGGTGGTTTTGTTTGTTAACTTCACCATTCACATAAAAGTTTGCCTCATCACTGAACAAAATCTTCTGCGTAAACTGAGGGCCAAGGGTGTCAGGAGAGGGGTAAGTTACCAGCATGTCCTTTAAGGTGTCAGATAATCCCAGTCTAAACTGACAAATCAAAGCTGGGGTGTTCCTTTGGGAGGCCAACCACCCCTTTCTGAAGTCTGCACAATACTCCTCAACAGGTCTGGGTCCCTGCTTTAACCCCTTAAGGACCAGGCCCATTTTGGCCTTAAGGACCTGACCAATTTTATTTTTGCATTTTCATTTTTTCCTCCTCGCCTTCTAAAAATAACTCTCTTATATTTCCATCCACAGACCCATATGAGGGCTTGTTTTTTGTGTCACCAATTGTACTTTGTAATAACATCACTTATTTTAACATAAAATGTACGGCGCAACCAAACAAATATTATTTATGTGGGAAAAATTTATAGAAAACCGCAATTTAGCAAATTTTGGAAGATTTTGTTTTCACGCTGTACACTTTCTGGTAAAAATGACATGTTTTCTTCATTCTGTGGGTCAATACAATTAAAATGATACCCATGTTATATGCTTTTCTATAATTGTACCGCTTAAAAAAATCTCAAACCATTTTAACAAAATTAGTATGTTTGAAATTGCTCTATTTTGACCACCTATAACTTTCTAATTTTTCAGTATATGGGGCAATATGAGGGCTCATTATTTTGCACCATGATCTGTAGTTTTTATCAGTACCACTTTGCTTAGGTTTTACTTTTCATTAATTTTTTATTAATTTTTTGGGGAATAAAATGTGACAAAAAAGCAGCAATTTTGGACTTTTTTTTTTTTTTTACTTTCACGCCGTTCACTGTACGGGATAATTAACAATATATTTTAATAGTTCAGACTTTTACGCATGCGGCGATACCAAATATGTGTATTAATTTTTTTTACGCTTTTTGGGGGGTAAAATGGGAAAAACTGACGTTTTACTTTTTTATTGGGGGAGGGGATTTTTCAAATTTTTTAACTTTTTTATTAAAATTTTTTTACTTTTTGTGTTTAGACTTTTTTTTTTTCCCATAGGGGACTATTCATTGCAATCAGTTGATTGCTAATACTGTTCAGTGCTATGTATAGGACATAGCACTGCTCAGTATTATGGGTGATCTTCTGCTCTGGTCTGCTCGATCTCAGACCAGAGCAGAAGACCCCGGGAGACGGCAAGAGCCAGGTGAGGGGACCTCCGGCCGCCATGCTGGATGATCGGATCCCGAGCTTCACCAGAGCAGACATAGCTTCCATGATATGGGAGAAAGGCAAATGCAAGTGAATGGGCATGTGAAAATGTCATGTCGGGCAGCCCTGAACTTGCCCACTCCCTCTGTCCCTGCCTACTTGCATACCCGCCCTAGGAAGCCGGTCCACAACCACAGTGCTGGTCCCTTCCTATATAAGTGATGGGCAGTCGCTAGTCAAAACAATAAACTACAAAAAACTGACAAAGGTCGAGAACAGCTGGAGGCACACAAAACGAATGGAAATAAACCTAAACACACACACAAATACGCAGTCTCCGAGTCCAAGCCAGGAGGGAATGAAGTACAATAACAGTCAAAGTGTCAAAGGTTAGTCAAAAGCCGAGTTAAGATTCACAGAACCAGAATAAACAATAAAAGTACAGAGGGTGCTAGGTCAGTTACAAGAACTTTCACAAGCCAGGAATGACTGGAAAAGACTTCCTTATATATGCCTTTGCAGATAACAGGGAGGATTCTAATTGGATGCAAACTGAACCACACCCAGAACCACAGAGGCGTAGTCCCAGCAACCAAAATAAACAAAACTCTTAAGAAAGTTTAGGGTCAAACAAGGATGAGTCATTACAGGCAGATCACCCAATAGATAGCCAGGTTCCCCAGTAGATAGGTAATTTCCTTTTTTGATAGGTAAATAAAAATTCATCATCTTCCCACTCCTATGTTAAAAAAAAAGTGCTGTAATCATCGGGATGCATAAGAGCTGCTCCTAGCCTCTTGTAAGCTGCAGGCTTAAATCTGCCTGTGATCTCCAAAAGTAAGTGATGGTGCTTCCGGACCAATCAGCTACTGAGGTTGGATATTTAGTTTCCTCCTTAGCATTCTGGTGGGACACTTTGCAGTTCTGACTTGTCCTGCCTACTAGCTTCTGCATACTTCTTACTTGTGCCTTCCTGTGTACTTTTGAATCTTTATGTATCTTTACCTACCTCATTTGTTTCTCCTGATGCATTCCAAGCCTTGATCCCAACTCCTGGTCTTGTGGTTTACGAGCTGATGCTTTTAAATAAGTGTGAACACTCTGCTATGTGTGTGTATATATCTATCTACAGTAACCCCCCGACATGCGATGGCCCCGACATATGATAAAATCGACATACAATGGCCTCTCAGAGGCCATTGCATGTCTATGTCAGCATCGACATACGATGCTTTTATATGTCAGGGCCATTGCATTAACTGCTATCCGACAGTGCAAAATGCTTAAGCTGCTGTCGGATAGCAGTTTAAGCATCCCGGACAGGTTCGCTTACCTATCCCCGCTGCTCTGGGTCCACTTCGCGATCCTCCGGCGTTTTCTGTATCTTCTCCAGGGTCCGGGCCTCGCTTTCCTGCGTCGTTATTACGTCACTACGCACGCCATGCCGGCGCAGCAGCGTAATAACGTCACCAGAAAGCGAGGCCCGGACCCTGCAGAAGATGCGGAAGAAGCCAGAGGATCCTGAAGAAGACACCGGAGCAGCGGGACAGCATCGGAGCCCCTGGGACAGCATCGGGAGCGGTGAGGACGCGGTCCGGAGCAGACAGGTGAGTATAACTTCCTATACTTTACATTGCACGGATCCCTCAACATACGATGGATTCGACAAACGATGGGTCGTTAGGAATGAATTACCATCGTATATTGAGGGACCACTGTATATAAAACTCAACATATGTATGTATATGTGTGTGTGTGTATGTTCCAGCATCACTTCCAATCGGTTAAAGATATTGACATGAAACTTGGTACACATGTTACTTATATGTCAACAACAAACATAGCATAGGTAATTTAACCCTTACCCACCCCCATTTGCAAGAGTCAGGGTTTTAATTTAAGGTCCCATGCAAGTCTATGGGAAATATATGTTACTACATAACTTCCAAACACCTGGAGATATTTTGATAATACTCGGTCACATGTTACCTATATGTCCACTAAAAATATAGGATAGTTAATTTAACCCTTAACTACCACCATTTGTAAGGGTCGGGGTTTTTTGTTTAAAGTCCATTGCAAATCTATGGGAAATGTATGTTCCAGCATTACTTCTGTACGGCTGGAGATATTTCGCTAATACTTGGTTACATGTTACTTACATATCAAATATAAATATGCATTATACTTAAATTAACCCCTAACCTACCTCCATATGTGAAGGATGGGGTTTTTGTTTTAAGTCCCCTGCAAGGATATAGGACTTCTGGTGCCTTACTCCACAAGCTCCGCTCTGCATCTCCTGGTGAAGTCACTGGCAAGCCACACCCTCCCTGCATTCCATACCCCATCTTGCAAAGACATGCCCACCCTTTAAGTCACACCCCTTTTATTTTCAGCTTATAATATCTTTACCACAACTCAGCCCCACTTGAGGATGGGATATGAGGATTAGAAATGAGGATATGGGGACAGGATATTGGGATGGGATATGAGGTCAGGATATGAGGTCGGGATATGGGGTCGGGATATGAGGTCAGGATATGAGGTCAGGATATGAGGTCACAATATAAGGTCGGGATATGAGGACAGGATATGAGGATTAGACATGGGGACGGGATATGGGGACAGGATATGAGGTTGAGATATGAGGATTAGATATGGGGACGGAATATGAGGTCAGGATATGAGGTTGAGATATGAGAAGGGGATTTGGAGTTGGAATATGTGGAGGGGATATGGGATCAGGATTTAAGGACAGGATATGAGGACAAAAGCTTGCTCCTTTGTTACTTTTCCTGTGTTATTTGTTTATTCTGGAATAAAAAAAAAAAAATTATTTTAAAAATAACCCTGCAGCTACGATCTTTGATCTTGGATGCATGTGCACCTTTTCCTGCATTTTAATATCCTTGTATTTTACTTACTGAATACATATGCAATCTGAAGAAGGGAAGAAGGGAAATCATGTTCCAAAAACACGTTATTGCCTTTAATGTATCACATTTTTTTAGCTTAAATAAATAGACATATTTCATTCTAATGAAATCTACTGTGGACAATTATATAAGCAGTGCCAACTACCAGTTCCCCCTCTTTTCTGTTAAGCCTATGGGTTCCCTCAGAGGATACTAGTCAAAGCACAGGCAACTTGCAGCTCCACAATCTCCATTAACCCCTAAAGAGGAGCAATACGCATGACACTATATTCACCACAAATATCTTATAACGATATTACACAAGGCGCTGTCCTCTTTAGTTTTTTCTCCACTCCCTTTTGTCCTACTTTTGACTCCCCCTGAGGTCTTTACTGTGTTGTTATTTGTTTTGGACCTTGTTATGCACCAGAACAGGGACTGCCATCCAGTTGAGGAACTGTCGTCTTGGGAAAAGTGGCTGTGGGTGAGAGAAGGGCCTCCTTATTCCCTACCCAACAGGACAGAAACCATTCCCATGCCTATGCCCCTGATTGTATCTCTTTTCTAAAATGAAACATGATCATATTTGCTCAAGCTTTGCAATTATGAGTTAAATGTTTCAAAGTATCTTACAGCTCTGCCAATATCCTTCCAAATATCCTACTGTTTTGTTTCAACAGCTCCTATACAGACTAATAAGTTTCCATGATAATAGACTACAAAAAAATCCTGTGTAGTCTGATCCTGCAGTAATACCCCTTTCTACCTGTACCCCATTTATTTCAAATGTACATGGGTTGGGTTAGTAAGAAATGGGGACAGATGGATGGTAATTTGGCTGAAGGATTGTACACAAGATTTGTATGCAGTATGTAACCACAGAGACATGAAATCCCCATAAGAAATGTGTACACAAAATGATAGTGTGTTACTATGTAAGATGATTTGCAAAGTTTCTTCTTTTTTTATTTTATATGCAATAAAAATAAAAATAAATAAGTAGGTTTACCTTCCCTACCACTTAAGGGGGTTTTTCATATATAGTGCAGAAAAACTGGTCTGATTTGCTCATATCGGCCAATCATATCTCAGCTGTGATTGAATATTATAAGAATTCAGACCAGTTTTGTCTGAATGACACTTTCTCATTCAGTTTTGTAGCCAAAGCCAGAAGTGGATCCAGCAGGAAGGAGAAAAGGTCTTCCTTTATACTCCCCTCTTTTGCAACCATTCCTGGCTTTGGCTAAGAATATAATGAATAAAAAATGGCCCACCTATTGGGTTTTACAATAAACCACTTATTACCTATCCTCAAGATAGGTGATCAGTGTCTGACTACTGGGGCCTACTACTGGAAACCCCCACTAACATGAGAGCCACTGACATGAGAGGTCCAGTGTCCCTAATTTTAATGGAGTAATGATCGATCATGCAGACTGCTACTACATTTAAAGTTTGTTGAACAGATAAAAACATTAAAAACTGTTTGTTTGTTTTTGGCTGTCTTTATCAATCCTACAAACCTTGAATTAAATGGCAGCACACATGCTTGCCTGCCACTGCATCCAGAGAAGGCAGAAAACCCTATTTTAGCAATTGTTGGGGGACCCAGAGGTGATGCCCCCAGCAAAACGACACTTTTCGTCTAATCTGTGACCAGGTGATATTCACTTGTTGTTTTTGGAAAAAACTCTTTAACACCAAGGACTTTCCTCTCATATCTGGTGGCTGCTATCTGCAGTGGCCTACAGGATGCTCTTTTAGGGCAGTACAGAAGGTACTGACTGGGCATATGCATTACAGTTCTAGTAGTCAGAACTGTGTATTCTAGTTTGTATGCCCAACTCATAACCAAAATAGATTTTTATCATATGGAAGTAAACAATGAAAGTTCCCATTCAATGACAGCAAGCAAGATATTGAAAATAGTGAGGTATTTATATAGAAAGTATGGTACAAAAAAATTGTCATTTTTATGAAGTACAGGCCAGGCTGATAATGCTACTCACCATTATTTGCACACCCACTGGGTCAAAATACTTATTCTATGACTCTGCATTCAACATTGATTTCAGGAAAGGGAACCTGGACAGTAATTTCAAGAGGCTTCCCTTTCCAATCTATTTTTTTTTTTTGCTAAGGGACCAAAATATGCTAATGGTAACCAAAGTTCTGCACCCTCTTAAAATGTGCTATACAATATATGTGGTGAATTTAGGGGGGAAGCATTTTACATTTTACTTTGTGGGGCTTATACAATTTTAATTGTAACCCTGCTAGTCATAACTGATTGCAGGTCAAGCCTTTGACCCTGGTAGGACTTATTACATGACTCTGGTACAATGAGGCCCCCCTCCAAGACAATATTTATCATAACAGCTTTTTTAAGTATCATTTTTTGTTAGGTTTTAACCTATAAGGTGCTGCCTATTTTGGGTGCATTCAGAACCACGATATTTGGGCTGGGATTTAAATTTTTAACAACATGTTCCCTACTACAACTATAATAATTTAATATACGAATTTCCAAAGAAGAGGAAAGTGCAGGAGAAGTTTTTACTACATGAACCTACAGCTCCAAGTATGATCTAAGCAGTGTTACGGATATGCTGGGAGTTGTTCCCCTAATCATAACTGCAGAATAGAGATGTTGCGAATTGTTCGCTGGCGTACAGTACCCGGCGAATTTAGCATGTTCGCATCGCCGGGCGAGCATATGTGAAGTTCGATCCGCCCCCTATACTTTAACATTGCAGTAAACTTTGACCCTGTGAGTCAGAGTCAGCACACACATTACAGCCAATCAGACCCTCCTACCTCTTGTACGGACGCCATTTTACCCTCATTCAGCATGCTGCAGGCTTAGGAAGTGGAGGGTCAGAGAAGCTGCTCCTGTTGTATAGGGAAAGCAATAGCTAGGTTGCTGCTAGGTGGTGTATTCAGGGTCCAGTTTACTTCTAAAGCACTAGTGTAACATCTGCTTTAAGGACAGTACCCAAAAAAGCCCTTTTTAGGGCTGAAAGATATCAGTCCTGGTTGGGAGGGAACCGCTGATTAAAAGGGATACTCCAGAATCAAACTTAAACGACATTTGCAGCGTGATCCCCTATCCACAGGTCCGACCGCTGTGACCCCCTGTGATCTTCTGTACGGGGCCGCGGCTGTCCCGTGCAGGGGCGTGCCAGCCGCAGCATGATGCTGCGGCCAGCATTTCTCCTCCATACATCTCTATGGGAGAGGCGGGGTTGGCAGCGTTCGTGCCTCCCCGCCTCCCCCAATAGAAGTGTATTGGGACGGGGAGGAGACGGGGCGTCACCGTCGACCTCTAGGTTGACGGTACGCACTATAGTGCTCACTATGAGCGCTAACGGCGGTGCCCCGTTAGGGAGATCGCGGGGGGGGTCCCAGCGGTCGGACCCCCCGCGATCAAACACTTATCCCCTATCTTGTAGATAGGGGATAAGTGTATATTGCGCTGCAGTTGTCCTTTAAGTTCCTTCAAGCAACTAACTACTACAGTATTCAAAGGGCTGAAATATATCAGTCCGTGTGTCTTGCAACAGCTGGAGGCACCCTGGTTGGGAGGGAACCGCTGGTTAAAAGGGGTACTCCAGAATCAAACTTAAGTTCCTTCAAGCAACTAACTGCTACAGTATTCAAAGGGCTGAAAGATATGAGTCGGTGTGTCTTGCAACAGTTGGAGGCACCCTGGTTGGGAGGGAACCGCTGGTTAAAAGTGGTACTCCAGTATAAAACTTAAGTTCCTTCAAGCAACTAACTACTACAGTATTCAAAGGGCTGAAATATATCAGTCCGTGTGTTTTGGAACAGCTGGAGGCACCCTGGTTGGGGACCACTGCATAAAAGGGGAACTCCGCTGGCAAGCTTTTTTTCTTTAAAGCAACTAACTACTACAGTATTCAAAGGGCTGAAATATATCAGTCCGTGTGTTTTGCAACAGCTGGAGGCACCCTGATTGGGGAACACTGCTTAAAAGGGGAACTCCGCTGGCAAGCTTTTTTGCTCATTGTCACACTAGTGCAAATCACATTAGGTGTGACAGTTGTGCAAATAAAAAAAAAATACCTTTTTTGGCTGTTAAATAAAATCAATCGTCACTGTCAGTTCACGTCACAGTTGCCATTTTTTTAGCCTGCAGGGCAAATCACATTAGGTGTGACAGTTGTGCAAATAAAAAAATATCTTGTTTGGCTGTTAAATAAAATCAGTCGTCACTGTCAGTTCACGTCACAGTTGCCAGTTTTTTTGCCTGCAGGGCAAATTGTGTCACCCTAGTGCAAATCACATTAGGTGTGACAGTTGTGCAAATAAAAAAAAAAAAACCTTGTTTGGCTGTTAAATAAAATCAGTCGTCACTGTCAGTTCACGTCACAGTTGCCAGTTTTTTTGCCTGCAGGGCAAATTGTGTCACCCTAGTGCAAATCACATTAGGTGTGACAGTTGTGCAAATAAAAAAAAAAAACCTTTTTTGGCTGTTAAATTAAATTAGTCGTCACTGTCAGTTCACGTCATAGTTGCCATTTTTGTTAGCCTGCAGGGCAAATTGTGTCCCCCTAGTGCAAATCACATTAGGTGTGGCAGTTGTGCAAATAAAAAAATTAAAATACCTTTTTTGGCTGTTAAATAAAATAAGTTGTCACTGTCAGTTCACATCACAGTTGCCAGTTTTTTTGCCTGCAGGGCAAATTGTGTCACCCTAGTGCAAATCACATTAGGTGTGATAGTTGTGCAAATTTAAAAAAAAAAAAAAAAAAACTTTTTTGGCTATTAAATAAAATCAGTCGTCACTGTCGGTTCACGTCACAGTTGCCATTTTTTTTTAACCTGCAGGGAAAATTGTGTCACCCTAGTGCAAATCACATTAGGTGTGACAGTTGTACAAATTAGAAAAAACATACCTTTTTTGGCTGTTAAATAAAATCAGTCGTCATTGTCAGTTCACGTCACAGTTGCCAGTTTTTTTGCCTGCAGGGCAAATTGTGTCACCCTAGTGCAAATCACATTAGGTGTGACAGTTGTGCAAATTTAACCAAAAAAATTACAGGCAGAGGAAGCCGACCCCGCAGGGGCCATCGTGTTGCTGGGATTCCCTTTGGCCCTAGAATGGCCAGTGTTCAGAGGCCATGTACCCTGAACCCCCAAAGTTCTGAGCGCTTAGTTGACTGGCTATCACAAGACACCCAATCTACTACTGCTTCTGCTCGGAACCTTGACGCACCGTCCTCCTCCTCTAGCTTAGCTTCGGGCATCTCTCATGTTACCACTTGCCCGCCTGCCGCCACCACCAACACTAGCACCACAGCAGCTTTACTTGATCCGTCAGAGGAGTTATTTACACATCAGTTTGAAGACATGAGTGATGCGCAACCATTATTGCCAGAGGATGTAGTTAACAGGGATATGTCTCAGTCAGGCAGCATTACACATGGACGTACGATGTGATGATGATTTTGTACCCGCTGCTGCTTCCTTTCTTGAGGTGTCAGATAGCGGTGAAGGTGTTGATGATGACGATGTGTCCGTGGATGCCACGTGGGTGCCCGCTAGAAGAAAAGAAGAGGGGGAAAGTTCAGATGGGGAGACAGAGAGGAGGAGGAGACGAGTTGGAAGCAGGGGGAGGTCGTCGCAAGGAGCTAGTGGCACAGTCAGACAGCATGCATCGGCACCCGGGGTCAGCCAATCAACGCATGCTGTTGCCACCACCAGAATGCCATCATCGCAGAGCTCAGCAGTGTGGCATTTTTTTTGTGTGTCTGCCTCTGACAACAGCGAGGCCATTTGTAATCTGTGCCAGAAGAAACTGAGTCGGGGGAAGTCCAACACCCACCACCTAGGCACAACTGCTTTGCAAAGGCACATGATGTCACATCACAAACGCCTATGGGATCAACACGTCAGTACAAGCAGCACACAAAGTCAAAGCTGCCATCCTCCTCTTGGTCCAGCATTTTCAGCCAGGTCAACCACTGCTGCCCTCCTTGCCCCCTCTCAACCATCCGCCTCTCCGTCTCTCGCCTTGAGCAGTTCCTGCTCATCTGCCCACAGTCAGGTGTCTGTCAAGGAGATGTTTGAGCGCAAGAAGACAATGTCTCAAAGTCACCCCCTAGCCCCACGTCTGACAGCTGGCTTGTCGGAACTACTAGCCCGCCAGCTTTTACCATACAAGCTGGTGGAGTCTGAGGCCTTTAAAAAATTTGTAGCCATTGGGACACCGCAGTGGAAGGTACCCGGACGAAATTTTTTTGCACAAAAGGCAATCCCCAACCTTTACTCCATTGTGCAAAAGGAAATTATGGCATGTCTGGCACACAGTGTAGGGGCAAGGGTCCATCTGACCACTGATACCTGGTCTGCAAAGCATGGTCAGGGCAGGTATATCACCTACACTGCGCATTGGGTAAACCTGGTGATGGCTGCCAAGCATGGAATGCGTGGATCTGCAGAGGAGTTGGTGACACCGCCACGACTTGCAGGCAGGCCTGCTGCCACCTCCTCTACTCCTCCTACTCCATCCTCTTCCATAACATCCTCGGCCGAGTCCTCTTCCACTGCTGCGTCTTGCTCCACATCACCGGCACCCCCCAGCTCCCCAGGTGCTATTCCACATCCCGGATACGGCAGTGTCACGCCATCTTGGGGTTGACTTGCCTCAAAGCGGAGAGTCACACCGCACCAGCGCTCCTGTCGGCCCTGAATGCACAGGTGGACCAGTGGCTGACTCCGCACCAACTGGAGATCGGCAAGGTGGTTTGTGACAAGTAAACCTCCTCCCACGAACACGCCGGCAAGGACAAGATGCTGTACAGACATGCTGTTGATGGAGAGCTTTTTAAGTCCTACGCATCGCCACAGCCCTTCGGGGTCCACCATCAGAGAACGACTTGACCGACCGGTAGCAGACTACCTGGCCTTAACCGCAGATATCGACACTCTGAGGAGCGATGAACCCCTTGACTACTGGGTGTGCCGGCTTGACCTGTGGCCTGAGCTATCCCAATTTGCGCTCAAACTTTTGGCCTGTCCCGCTTCAAGTGTCCTGTCAGAAAGGACCTTCAGTGCAGCAGGAGGTATTGTCACTGAGAAGAGGAGTCGCCTTGGTCAGGATTACCTTGATTGTAGTACCTGTTCTGGCTCCATATAAGCTGGCAGTCTACTCCTAATCCTTGCATTCTGTAGAGCTCTATGTACTCCTAGCTAGCATTTATGTTGTATCTGTTATATCTGGCATTTTGACCCTTTGGCTCCGCTCTCTGACAGGCTTTGTGAATTGGCTTATCCGTAACCTCTTGGTATCGACTCGGACTGTGGACAGCGACTTATTGTGAGTATGTTTAGCTTTTTTTATGTTAGTCTGAGTGATTCCATTCTGTGTCCCGACCTCTCTCTGCATTATAGTTTATTATTTTGACTGGATTGTCCTCACTTATTGTAAGTAGGGACCGTCATCATGGTTACAGACCCGCTACCTAGGGCAGCTACGTAAGTAGGCAGGGATAGGGGGAGTGGGCGAGAATAGTGCGCACTCTTTCCCTGCCCAGACGTGACACTTAGACACAATAATCTTATGAATGCTAATGTGTGAGTACACACATAAGTATCAAGCAAAGTTGGAATTTATGTATAAGGGGAGAAAAGAAACAATAACAAATCATTGGCAAAAGCAGAGATTTTATGGTGCAAGATACCGACCTAAAAATCCCTGTATTTTGGGGCTGGATTGATGGTGTTCAAGGAATGCACCATACATAAAATGTATAACAAGGGGACAAAGGGCATCCCTTCAGGGTTCTGTTGCGGATCCGTTTGGACATAGATAACAAACCATTGACCCAAACCTGGGCCTTAGCGTCTTTGTAGAGAGCTTTTATTTTATGGAGCATTAGGAAGCCAAGATTAAACTGTGCTAGAGAGCCCTTCAGGAACCCTCAATCCATAAGGTCAAAAGTTTTTTCGGCATCGAGGGATAACAACATGAGTGGCGAACAATAGCATTTAACCAGATGAAGCACCAAAAGCAGACTAAAGGTATTATTGAATGCTTAAATAGGCTTGGCAAATCCTAAGGTGCATCAGGTCCCTGATCTGTGTGTCAGTGTTCAAGAGCTAAATTGGACAGTACCTAGGGATCTTTACCTTCCTTTGGGATGACAGTAATATGCACTATATGGAAGGACAAAGGAAAAGAGGCAGTACAATTGATAGCAGCTTGTAGCCATTGGAGCAGGTTGGGTTACAGCCACTTGAAAAAAAAAATTCTGTATATCCATCAGGACCAGCACTGTTTCCTGATGGTAGTTGAGAAATAACCACAGCAATCTCCCTTGGAGAGAAGGGTGTATCCAGGGTGACACCAGTGTCAGAGGGGAGTCTTGGGAGAGGTATTAGCCAGGTATTCCATTAGGGAGGGTGGGGGGGGGGATTAAATGACGGTGCAGGGATAGGGAAGGGTGTCTGGGGGTTTATTCTCAAATTCTTGCAGGATATCATTAGTGATAAAAGATCTATCCTTAGAAGACTTTGTAATAGAAGGCATATCATTGGCAGCTCTTTTGTCAGGTAATGCTCCATCTTCTAGATAGCGACCAGATTTATTCCCCTATTCATAAAAAGATTTAGCACACAGTTACCGATATATCTTTTGTACTTCTTATTTAACAGCTGGCAGATGTCCTGTCTAGCTTTAACTAGATCTCTAAAGTCACCTTCTGCTGAGTCTGTTTATGTTGGGCTTCCAGAGAGCATAGCTCAATCAGAAGTCTCTTGAACTTAGCGGCACTTTATCACTTCAGGCGCAACCCGTGTTGGATTAAGACCTCCTGCAAAATGCACATGAGAGCCTCTCACTTCACAGTTGGCGAGATATCATCAGTTGCATGATCGCTCTCAAAGTGAGAAATCGCTGTCTTAAGATCCGCCACATGAAGAAAGTCAAACAGGAGAAACTCATTAAGTCTCATTGTAAACATTTGTGAATTGAGGGAAGAAAATACCAAATTACCAAAGACAGGGGCATGGTCCACATGGAACATTGTATCTTTCATAGCAAAAGACAAACATCATACGTGGTAATGTTGCAGAAATATATAGTCAATATGACTGTATGAGTTATAAGGGTGAGAGAATTGGGTATAATCATAATCTTGAGGATGCAAGAACCTCAAAACATAAGACAGCTGCATCAAACAAATAATTCTCCGCACCCTAGCAAGATGATGATAAGACATAGTGACCAAGAGGGGCTGGATCAGGAAATTGAAATCACCACTAAGGATAAACATACCCTAAAGTTTACACATCTAACGTCTTAAACAGTTATCTGGGCATAATTAGGGGCATACACAGAGGCCACTGTAACATAATGGTCAAGAATGGTGCCTTTAAAGGGTACCTCTCATCAAATAAACTTTTGATATATTTTAGATTAATGAATGTTGAATAACTTTCCAATAGCATGGTAATGAAAAATATGCTTCTTCCTATTGTATTTTTCCCGATCAGTCCTGTCAGCAAGCATTTCTGACTCATGCTGGAGTCCTAAACACTCAGAGCTGCCAGCCTGCTTTGTTCACAGCCAAAAAGGATGTGAACAAAGCAGGCTAGCAGCTCTGAGTGTTCTCCTTTGTGAACAAAGCAGACTGGCAGCTTGTAGTGTTTAGGACTCCAGCATGAGTCTGAAATGCTTGCTGCCAGGACTGGTAGGGAGACCCCTAGTGGTCATTTCTTCAAAGTGGAAAATTAAATAGAAAGAAGTATATTTTTTAATAACATGCAATTGTGAAATTATTCTGCATACATTAATCTATAATATATCAAAAGTTTTTTTGATGAGAGGTACCCTTTAATGAAAAGGTAGCAGGCCTGAGGGTCTGAATGTATATCCAATAGTTTAAACGGTAGAGGCTTATGGAATCCTATAGAAACTCCCTTAGCTTTCACTTCAGGATTAGAACAGTGGAACCAGGTGGGAACGTTGGTAATGGCCAGGCATAAAGTGTGTTTCCCGTAAACACAAATTTTTTACCTTCTGTTTATGCATGTAGTATAATGTCTGCAACCTCTTTGGTACAAAAGAACCCTGCATGTTCAGAGTGGCTAACTTAAAGGGTTACTCCGGTGGAAAACTTTTTTTTTTTTTTTTTTATCAACTGGTGCCAGAATGTTAAACATATTTGTAAATTACTTATATTATAAAATCTTAATCCTTCCAGTACTTATTAGCTGCTGAATACTACAGAGGAAATTATTTTCTTTTTGGAACACAGAGCTCTCTTCTGACATCACGAGCACAGTGCTCTCTGCTGACATCTCTGTCCATTTTAGGAACTGTCCAGAGCAGCATATGTTTGCTATGGGGATTTTCTCCTGCTCTGGACAGTTCTTAAAGGGGGATTCCAGGAAAAAACTTTTTTTTATAGATCAACTGGCTCCAGAAAGTTAAACAGATTTGTAAATTACTTTTATTAAAAAAAATCTTTTAATCCTTCCAATAATTACCAGCTGCTGAAGTTGAGTTGTTCTTTTCTGTCTGGCAACAGTGCTCTCTGCTGACATCTCTGCTTGTCTCTGGAACTGCACAGAGCAGAAGAGGTTTGCTATGGGGATTTGCTTCTACTCTGGAAAGTTCCCGAGACAGGTGTCATCAGAGAGCATTAAGACAGAAAAGAACAACTCAACTTCAGTAGATCATAAGTACTGAAAGGATTAAGATTTTTTGATAGAAGTAATTTACAAATCTGTTTAACTTTCTGGAGCCAGTTGATTTGAAAGCATTTGTTTTCAAACAGAGTTCCCCTTTAAGGTCAGATGGCAGTGTATTTAAGCAATGCAACCGCCTGATCTGGAAGAGCAAGAGCAGAGGTGAAGAAGTGCCTTCTACCAGAGGAGAGGCATCTCTCATGGTTATAGCCACATAAGGGCCCACTGAGGGCTCATCTGTGTCTACAGAGGTTCTAGATGGGGGGCTATATTGGTGCCTGTTGTCCTGCGCCTTCTGTCTGGGGGTGCTGATAATAGGTGCTTTGGGCATGCTGAGACACTCTCATCTGACTTCCCTAAAGACATATGGGCTAGGTCAGCCTCAGAGTCCATTGGGGCAAACTTCTCTTCTGAGTAGGTGTCCACCCTGGCTATGGGAATAGTGAGAAGTTGACCCCCTAAAGAGAGATGGCCGGCTATTTGAGGGAGACAGGGTCCTGCTCTGACATGTGATGGCGGCGGTAGAACTGCATGGTCCAGAGGTGACTGTGGCAGTAGGTCTTCTGGACTGTGATTCTCCGTAAAGTGGGTGGTCCTGGTCCCCGCTCTCCCCTGTTTTTGGCAGCTGCCCACAGTCACCAGGCGAGTGCAGCACAGTGTGTCGACCCAACTCAGCTCTACTCTCTCAGATATAAGTTGGCCTAAGCATGCGCCAGAATTTTGGGCCTTTAAAGGCCACGCATCCTTTTACCCTAGAGGCCACAAATGGCGAAAAATATATCTTTCATTTGCCGCTGGTCAGCTGGTGGAGGTATTGAAGCAAAAAGAAGGGTAATAGATTTAGTAAATGGCAGTAACTGCTCTTCATAAAGGGAGAAGGCTCAGAGGGATTGTATATGAAATGTAAGTGTAAGCACGTGGTGACTATAAGGATGATGCAAAAATTAAGGCTTGGAATTAAAGTAACCTCAGTGGTAAAATGACTAGTAACTGAAAATCATCACAAAACTGCCCATAGCAACCAATCACAGCAGAAAAAGCCAGTGTTTTCCAACCAGGGTGCCTCCAGCTGTTGCAAAAATACAACTCACAGCATTCCCGGACAACGAAAGGCTGGGGTATGTTACAAAAACATCTGTGCTGTAAGCCATACAGATAACATCTTCTGAACACCAGAGGACAAACAAACGCCAGGAGTTTTGCATTGATTTGCTGGGCCAATTGAAAGAAGAGGAATTCGTTGACAGGCTGGGGTTAAGCGATGAGGTCAACATTATTAGAATTTGGGGCACAAAAAAATATAATTTTCCCGAATCAAGCACAAGAGGAATTCACCCAAAGCAAACATGTTCTGTGTGTCCTTTCTTTTTTGCAGAAGATACCTTCACTAGCCATTCCTACCTGGACCTGGTAAAGGAATCGCTTGTGCCACAGATAGAAGATCTGCCAAATATAGTCTATAAGCAGGAGGGTGCACCTTCACATAAGGTATCGAGTATAAGCATTGTGCACATATATACACGCACTTATGTGCCTTACCATGGTATCAAAAAAAGTATTAATGGTTGTCTGAGGAATGTTTTGCCAAGCTGAATAAACTTGGGCATGCAAATCATCACAATCCGCTTCTGGCAGCTCCCTTTACAATTGCCAACCAACAACTTTCCAGACAAGTCTAGAGAAATTGCAGACTAAGGTAGCACATTTAGGCCACGCAGGCTGCTCACAGTAACACAACATAAAGCCTGGCATTGTAGAGCTAAAAGATGCCGTCTGGGACACCGGGGAAAGAGTTGAGCCACTGGTTCCACGACCAAATCAACAGACTCCATTAGGCAGGTACTTTAACCCCCTTCACCCGCCAATATATTTTAGAAAAAAAAAATTATACTGATCTCCATACCTGGGCAGATCAGTTCAACAGCCGTCCAAACCACCTACAATATAATCAAAGGGGTGGGTAGGAGGCGAGGTAATTTGGACCCTGACTGGGCCACCCTTTCTGCTGGACCCATTGCCACAGATAGTAGATACAGAGCACCCATCCATCGCAGTCAATGAATGGGTGCTCTGTATCTACTATCTGTGGCATTATCTAGCGCCATCCTGGACATAAACCCATATCTCCAGTTCATCTATCATTGGCATCACAATACTGGGAATCCATACAGATGGGTGTCCAGTACTCATCGCGGTATTACATCCTCTATCATTTGTTGGTCACTCAGACAATAGGGTCCAATTGATTGTCCTTCTGGTCACAGAATTTTCCGATGCGCTGTGCATACCCCACGGCATTTTGCCAATATTATATGCCATATCCATAAGTTGGAAGTGTGATTGCTAATGTTCTATACAGCAGGTGCCTCTATGACATCAGGTGCCTATGTGAAATCCAACTAAGGACTAGGACTGTGAACTATTACCCTAATGTGTATCATCTGTGAATAATTCTGTGATCTAAACACATAGATGTAAATCATATATTATTATTATTTGTATTCATTATCAAGGCCCAATCTGTGTTCACTGTCTTAATTATATGTTTGACAATGTATTGTACCATAAACTCTCCTCTACCCCCTGATGAACCCTACACCAACATTTGGGTGAAACACGTTGGAAAAGGAGTATGATCAGTTATTGTACATTGGTTTCCACAAACAAATTTTAGGTGGTCTCCACATCCTTCCTACATTTAGATGATATATGACCTGTGAATCACTGGATTTATAAAGAAGCTTTTACCTCTCCTGACATGTCCATTTTAGGCCCGGGCTATACTGCAACTTTTTTATTCTTTTTGTGTAAGTATTCAATAAGGCCAGGGCTATACTGCAACTTTTTATAGCACAACAAACTGATCAGGCTGCAGCTGCAGTACAGTGACTTGTATGCAATCTTGTGAACTACAACATAAATTTGTAGTGCTACAAAAAGTCGCCTTGTAGCCCTGGCCTTATTGAATACCTGCGTTACACTATAAGTATACAAAAGTTCTCTAGGTAGTTGCTATTTCTTTGGCTGACTTCTTTTTACCTTATTTACTTATTTTGGCCCCCTTTCTTTTAAATGGTCACTGTCTGATTAAAAAACTTTGTAAATGTTTTTACTGATGAACATGAAAGATCTTTTGTAATATGTTTGTTTAAAATGTTTTGAATATTCAATAAAGAAAAATTCCACCACTAGGGGTCCCCATACCTAATGGGACACTAACCAGTCTTGCAGCAGCTTGTCTGTGAGTCATGGACAAGATATGACTTATGGACATGGCTGCATGAGCAGACACACCAATCCCCCCCCCCACCCCCACCACACGGGAGGGACATGCCCCTTACCATGAGAAGATTTCTAACACTGTGAGATAATGAAAAGAGGTTTTTAGTTTTTTTTTTAAATATACGTGATAGAGAATAAAAATATATGTACATGGTCAGCATTAGGTACTGAGTGGGATCTGACAGGTACACTGTCGAAAAAGCCCTTGCCAGAAAGATGTGTATGAAACTGTCAGCAATGTTTGGATACTATCAATATCTAGGGACACAGGGGGAGATTTGTTAAAACCTGTATAAAGGAAAAGCAACCAATCAGATTTCTTCTTTTATTTTTTAGAGGCCCTTTTAAAAATAAAAGAAGCAATATGGTTGCTATGGGCAACTGTTTTTTTCTGTTACAAAAGTTTCTGCAAAACATCTGACCTGTTTGAACACACACATGGCTTTCACTATAGTATGAAACCACTGGTCAAGTTACCTTAAAGGGGTACTCCGCTGCTAGTCATCTTATCCCCTATCCAAAGGATAGGGGATATGATGTCTGATTTCGGGGTCCTGCTGCTGGGGCCCCCTGCGATCTCCCGCAGCACCTGGCATTCTAAGCAAACGCCAGGTACCTGTGGCAGTGGTCGTGATGTCACAGCCACGCCCCTCCATTCATGTCTATAGGGGCGTGGCTGTGACATCACAATCACGGCCTCAGACTCAGAGTGTTCTGAACAAAATGCTCAGAACGCTAGAGCACCGGAGTACCCCATTCATTTTCTCACCCTTGGACATACCCTTCAGGTCAGTTTCATACGAGCATAAAAAGTGCATTTCTGTGCCATAATATGGGCATGAATCCCAGCGCAACCGTGTAAAACTGGCCTTAGGCTTGCTTCTAATACAAAGAGGGAGATTTATCAATACCTGTCCAGAGGAAAAGTTGCAGAGTTGCCCATAGCAACCAATCAGATTGTTTCTTTCATTTTTCAGAGACCTTTTCAAAAATAAAAGAAGCAATCTGATTGGTTGCTATGGGCAACTCAGAAACTTTTCCTCTGGACAGGTTTTGATAAATCTCCCCCAAAGTGCCTGCTCTTCATTGCTCCACTTCCTATCTAGTGTACATCCTATAATGGACTTTCTTTTTCTGCATACAGTCTAGATGAGAATGTATCCAACTCTATCTTCTTCCCACTACTCCTTTTTGACTATAACCCCACCCAGTTCACCCACCAGAGCCTCCCACATAGAAGGAGGGAGATAGAGTTGGCTGAAAAGCCAGCTAGAGTGAACAGCAGAAATAGAAAATCTGTTACAGGATGTACACTAAAGAGAAAGTGGGGCAGTGCTTCAGAAGAAAAGCCTTAAAGACCACACAAAAGTAATAACATAACTTTATTTATTATTATATTTTCATTTATAATGCTGTGGAAATTAGGCTTCACCAGGACCCCCTTTAAAATACTGATTAAGGGTACGTTCCCACACGGCGTATTTTGCTGCGTATTTGCTGCGTGCTGCGTATTTTCCTACCCATTGACTTCAACAGAGAAAATAAAATACGCAGCAGCAAATACGCAGCAAATACGCCGTGTGGGAATGTACCCTAAATATGTGAGCAATGAGGATCAAATACAGATTTTCCACTAAAGGATGGTCAATATGTCTCCCTGGGCCAGGGTTTTCCAACCAGGGTGCCTCCAGCTGTAGCAAAACTACAACTACCAGCATGCTCGGAGTTGTAGTTTGGCAAAATCAACCTGGTTGGGTAACACTGCCCTAGGCGTAGCCATGGAAATCAAAACCTCCATTGCAGGGTTTCCCAACCAGGGTGCCTCCAGCTGTGGCAAGACTATAACTCCCAGCATGCCCAGATAGCCTTAGTTGTAGTTTTGCAACCGCTGGAGGCGCCATAGATTGTTTACATTGCTGTCTTAAAATAAGGTTTATATTTCAAAGTAACTCTTTTTTATTACTATTTGTTGCAGCAAAGTGTAAGGCAGTGACCCCCAATCTGTGACTCTCCACCTGCTGTGAAACTACAACTCCCATCAAGCCCGAAGAGCCAGTGGCCTGCTGGGAGCTGTAGTGTCGTGACAGCTGAAGAGCCACAGGTTGGACCATTAAGAATTCTAATTTGGTGGGAAGGATATGGTTAAAAGAAAAAGGCTTCTCCTTGAAATTCTAAATATTCAGGCTGTGCTGACATTTTGGCGCCTCACGCGTTTTCTTCAACATGCGATTAGTGTGCAGCAGTGAGAGAGTCCCCACAAGAGCAGCAGCAGCGGGCTTCAAACTGTGGACCTCCAGATGTTGCAAAACTACAACTCCCAGCATGCCCGGACAGCCTTCGGCTGTCCGGGCATGCTGGGAGTTGTAGTTTTGCAACATCTGGAGGTCCGCAGGTTGGAGACCACTGCTCTAGACCATGAAAGGGAAACCGCCGTGGGGCTCCCCTTCTGGTCACTGGCGGCACTGCAGCCTGAACCTGCCAAATATGAGCATGGAGGATTAGAGACACAGTCGTTCGGCTTCCCCCTCCCCTTCAGTCAGCTCAATGTCGGAACGTTCCGAAGATGACGTCACGGAGCCTCGAATCCCGTGTCGCTCCGCTTCCGAAGGAAAGGAAAAGCAACAAGAAGGAAGAGCAATGGCGACACTGGATCGCAAAGTGCCCAGTCCGGAGGCTTTTCTGGGCAAACCGTGGTCCACCTGGATCGACGCCGCTAAAATACACTGCTCCGACAGTAAGAGCACGGCCCCATCCAATTGCTGTGTAACCGATCAGTCAGCCCCGCACAGCCGGGCTTTCTCTAGGCATCTAGATGGATATATAGAAAATAAAAGTGAGAGACCGGTCCCTGGTGTCCCCCGCTCTACTCCCTGTAGTCCTGCACCCACAGACCATCCCCATGGGCAGCAGTAGACATGTAGGAAGGAGGAGAGCCCCAGAGGCAGCCTGAGTGTGTGTGCATGGACTGGGTGTCTATGAGAGAGGCCCATCCTTAGTGCTGTCTGTGCTCCTCTACCCACTGGGGCTGCCTATGTATGCCTGGGTATACTAGCTGATGCCAGGTGCCCCCCCCCAGGCAGGAAGGGTGGTGGGCATGGAGGGTCCACGCTGAGGCTGGGCGGCAGGCTCCCTAGACGCTGCTGTTTACCTTTGCTCATATGCACAGCCTGACTTTGGCTTTTTCTTTCACCCACAGATGTAGATTTAGAAGAGACCGGAAAAGACGGTGGAAAAAGCAGGGAGGTTATGAGGCTTAATAAAGAAGGTAAGTGCCGTACCCTCCATTGGCGTGCCATGTTGGCCCACGAGCATGGGTCATGCCTGTCCTTAAAGGGTTCTGTAGGGTGATGTAACCCCTTCATATTTATGACCGTCGAGCGCGGGAAATGGAGGGGTTTGGTGTTTTCAAGCACCAGTTCCTACAGGCCGCTGTATGGAGGGGTCTCATAGCTTGTCCATACAGCCACCTGTCCAGGTTGGCGCTCCGTAAATTAGCCTGCGGCCCAAGGTTTAGGACATTCCAGGTAGCCGGTGTGCCATGGTACTGTTGAGGGATGTCTTCAACTCTTGGCTGCAAAATGCTAAACTAGTCATGCTACCGATATGGCCCATCTACTCCCTAATTTCAACCTCAAATCTTTAGGTAATGGCCTACAAGACAAACTCTTTGGGCCTAAATGGTACGGAGCCTGATAGGTCCACCAGGGTCTTGCTTTTTGTGGCGTTTATGGTTAATAATGCTGTTGTTTTTATTTCTTGGCTATGAAAAGAATCCCACTGACCTCTTAGAAAGTGTTATTGACTCTACAGATGTATGGGAACTCATCTGACACTTGTGCTGTATGTGCGGAGACTCTGTGTATTCAGTTACTTTACATTGTTTTTCCTACTTACCCCCATAAATCTGGTCATAACCATAATCTCTTGATGGTCTTCGTGGCCTTCACTGACTATTTTATGGGTTGTTATGCTGCACTTGAAATGGAAAAGTAGAGGCCACATGTCCACCATTGGTAAACCTCTTGTGGTCTTGTTCCAAGCAAGATATATAGGAATGATGCACTCGCCAGGTCTGTAAGGAAGTCACTTGCTCTTTATTGCATGTAGATGTACAACGATGGCATTAATGCAGGGGGAGCGGACAGATGGAACAAAGTGGGGGAAATGGATGGGCGACAGTCTGTTATCGCGCTTGCGCGCTTCGTCAGGCCCCTAGGCAATAACAGACCGTCGCCATCGTTGTACATCTACATGCAATAAAGAGCAAGTGACTTCCTTAAAGACCTGGTGAGTGCATCATTCCTATATATCTTGCTTGGAACCTACCTTGAACTGTTTCATGATAGCACCGGGAGGGTCTTGTAGCCGTATTAGCCTAGCGGATGTATTGCAGTTTGTGGAATAGCAGTGCCGGGCACCTTTGAGACTGGACCTTTTGTGGTCTTGTTGTCAGTACCAGATAGAAGCATCACTTATAATGCTGACTGTGGTCTTTATGTATAGTCTCTTCAGTGTAGTGTCATTGATATATTATATATTATTTCTTTATTTATTACAGTGTAAAGCGCAGGATTGGGCAGAACACACTTAGTTTCATGGTTGTTAAATTCTTTTGTGTGTGCACTTACCCTCATTGTATGGTTTGAAAACATCAAATATGGTTGGCATTCTAAAATATGGAAAGACTGGCTTTGAGTGGCACTCCAATATAGTTGTATAATAACCGGTGTTTTAAGTCCGCTCCTATTGAATTGTCAGCAGTCATGTTGTTCTAACATTATGTAAAATGGATGGCATTTTTGGGGTGGTATGTATCCTGAATGGCTACATAAATATTATATTTACAAATTTGTAAGGCATTCTTTGTATATTTTTAGGGATGTCCCAATACCATTTTTTTAAGACAGAGTACGAGTAACGATACTTTAATTCTATTACTCGCCGATACCAAGTACGAGTACTTATATTTTAAAGGGAATCTGACACCAGGGTGACCCGGTCTCTGGCGCTGCTTACCGTATGATATGTGAGTCCTTGTTGTGTACAATGGAGTCGGCTGCTGTAGTATGAACCAAGATTTCTCTCTTCTCCATTGGGCAGAACAGGGAATTTGCATTGTCGGTGAGACCGATGACCACAAGGTGAACAGCAGTAGAAACCGGGTCACCTACACTATCTACCTATAAATTCAAGTTAGTGCAGGTGACTCTGCTGTAAGATTGCCTTAAATAGTAGGTAGTATTCCCTTGCAGACATTAGCAGCAGCCCCCTGGCAGCCTTAGTATGAAAGGGTATGTTTAGACAGCATCAGGGCCCCCCATTTAGACAGCATCAGGGCCCCCCGTTTAGACAGCAGGCCCCCCCCCCGTTTAGACATTAGTAGCAGCCCCCTCCTTGCAGGCAGCTCACCTCCTCGGGTCGGGTGCTGGTGCTGCCGCTCTGCTGCCCCGTTCTCCCGTCCTCCGGTCCGCATCATGTCGTCCTATGGAGAAGCATGTGACAAACACGTCACTCTGTTCCTGCGTAGCGTTACGCTGGGCGCAGGGGAGGAGGCGGAGTGACGTGTGTGTCACATGCTCCTCCATGGAACACTATGATGCAGACAGGAGGCTGGAAGAACGGGGCAGCAGAGCGGCACCAGGTATCGGGCATGGTATCGGGGACATTAAACGAGTCCCCGATACCATGCAAATGGCTAATATCGGCCCCGATGCCAATATCGGGACATCCCTAAATATTTTGATATGTGGCCCTCTTTCCTTCCTGTGGTGTGTATTACGTAAGCACTTTAATTTGAACATATACATGCGTTTACTGGAATTTTTATTTTCTTGGGTTTTTTGGAAGATGTAGGAAAAGGATTGCCCCAGTGAAAAGCATCTCTCATTCCCTAAATGACAGATTTGGCAAAGATCTTTTGGATGTTTCTATACCCATAATGCAGTCTGTTTCTATATCACCAGATGATATGGTATCTGGAAGACCCATCTACCTTAACCAAGTATGATGATGTAACGTGCCATTTATTCTGGTGATACTTCGAAGGCTAGGTTCACACTACGGAATTTCCGCCTGCACTTCTGCTTTGAAATTGCAGGCAAAAATTACACTTGCTAAAATGTATAGTGTAGTGAATGGTTTTCCGTTCACAAATTCACACTTTGGAATTTAACGGAAAATCCGCTTGGAAATTTCCGCCTTAAGAATGGCATCACTCATTCTTCAGGTGGAAATACTCGCGGAACACATTGCAGTCTATTGGAGACTGCAGTATCTGTGTGGTCCTAGCGCCGACTGACTCAGTCAGTGTTGGCCACACTTGGAATCTCCAGGGGCGGAAATTTTCTGCCCGGAAATTCTATAGTCTGAACCTAGCCTAACAGGTTTATTCTTAAAGGTGTAGTCCAGCTTAGAACTTTACTGACCATAATTCCAAGGCTGCTGGCAAATAAAACAACCTGGATTTACCTGCCAATGCTCCCATGTATAGCTGCTTGCCAGTGGTCTCCAGCTAAATAGTTGTCAGCTTAATGCCGCCACAGCGATGTTCCACCTTGGCCAGAGATTAGCTTAGCGTCAGTGTGATGTACTGAGCCCCGGCACTGGTCTTCCTCCTGGGGCCCAGGCCCAATATATCACACTGCTGCTCAGCCTATTGCTGCGATTGACGATTAGCTGATCAGCAGTGTCATGTGTGGACCACTGGCAAACAGGAAGAAGAAGGCACTGTACTGGAGCAGCGATACCGGTCCTCCAAGGGAGCGGCGGCAGGTAAGTCCAGGTTGTTGTTTCATATGCCGGCACCCCTGGAATGATAGGTTGAAAAAGATTTTCGGCCAACTAGTGCTCCAAAACAGCTGTCTGCTGATGGGCGTCTCATCCTTTTTGATGGAGTCTCTGGTTGTCTTCCTTCTGGAGGGGAGCAGCATTACTAGTCATATTAAATTGCAGCTCTCTTATATGGAATTATTGATGCTGCCTTCGTCCTCACTAGAAGCATATCCATAATACAGCATAATAAATAGGGAACATATAGGGGCAGATTTATCAAAACCTGTCCAGATACTTGAGACATAAAGCATATTGAAGAATTGTATAAATACTGATTATACAAAATGAAAAAAATGATTTGCTGAACCCCCCCTTTAAGTACCATGTGGACAGAAAAGCAGCCACAGCCCACAATATATTATAAAATAGCCTTGTTGTTTGGGGGAGAAGTATCAAAACCTGTCCAGAGGAAAGGATGCTGAGTTGCCCATAGCAACCATTGAACTTACGTCTTTCATTTTTAAAAAGGCCTCTGAAAAATAAAAGTAATCTGGTTGCTATAGGCAACTCAGCATCCTTTCCTCTGGACAGGTTTTGATACTTCTCCCCCATACAACAAGGCTATTTTATAATATATTGTAGGCTGTGGCTGCTTTTCTGTCCACATGGTACTTAAAGGGGGGGTGCAGCAAATCATTTTTTTCATTTTGTATAATCACTATTTATACAATTCTTCAATATGCTCTATGTATCATGATTTTCAAGATCTCTGCTTTCTGTCATTCCAGTGGATAACGATATGTCCTGGTCATGTGAAGGACGTAGGTGCAGGGCTGGTTACAGTTACTGTATGTGCATAAGGGTACACCTTTTTAAAAGCAAGCTATGTCTCCCTGAGGGAGGGGGGTGTAGGCCGCTGCCAGATTTCTCAGGCATTGGTGGTTTATCTACTTGAGAAGGATTAGGCAGTTGAAGTTCAACATGCCTGATTCTCAACCTGAACATCATCTGTCTGACGGCCGTACCAAAAACATCAGGTTCGGTCAACATTTCTCTAAGGGGCATTGTGGGGGAGAGGGTTGGTTTAGGACCCGGGACATGTGACTTTGGTCTATCAGACCAGGACATATTTTTATCTTCCTATGAGAGAAATCATGAACATTTCTATCATGTCCTGGCGCTTCTGATGAAGGTGATCATTAGTAGTGCAGGAAGAGTCTCATCATGGTACGTAAAGAGCGGGACCGGGGTGGACCAGAGAACTGGTGCTGGACTGGGCAGGGTAAATATGGGGCTGCTGTATGATTTTTTTTTTTTTTAATAGATTAGAATACCCCTTTAACTCTTTAAGCTAGATTGATGCATTATCATTACAAAAATGGATTAGGTTCACCTACTATCCTGTTTCAAGCCTCCTATAAATACCTTGGTTCACCTGCTATCCTGTTTCAAGCCCCTATAAATACCTTGGTTCACCTGCTATCCTGTTTCAAGCCCCTATAAATACCTTGGTTCACCTGCTATCCTGTTTCAAGCCCCCTATAAATACCTTGGTTCACCTGCTATCCTGTTTCGCACCACCTATAAATACCTTGGTTCACGTGCTATCCTGTTTCAAGCCTCCTATAAATACCTTGGTTCACCTGCTATCCTGTTTCAAGCCCCCTATAAATACCTTGGTTCACCTGCTATCCTGTTTCGCGCCCCCTATAAATACCTTGGTTCACCTGCTATCCTGTTTCAAGCCTCCTATAAATACCTTGGTTCACCTGCTATCCTGTTTCGCACCACCTATAAATACCTTGGTTCACCTGCTATCCTGTTTCGCGCCCCCTATAAATACCTTGGTTCACCTGCTATCCTGTTTCGCACCACCTATAAATACCTTAGTTCACCTGCTATCCTGTTTCGCGCCCCCTATAAATACCTTGGTTCACCTGCTATCCTGTTTCGCGCCCCCTATAAATACCTTGGTTCACCTGCTATCCTGTTTCGCACCACCTATAAATACCTTGGTTCACCTGCTATCCTGTTTCAAGCCCCCTATAAATACCTTGGTTCACCTGCTATCCTGTTTCGCGCCCCCTATAAATACCTTGGTTCACCTGCTATCCTGTTTCAAGCCCCCTATAAATACCTTGGTTCACCTGCTATCCTGTTTCAAGCCCCCTTTAAATACCTTAGTTCACCTGCTATCCTGTTTCAAGCCCCCTATAAATACCTTGGTTCACCTACTATCCTGTTTCAAGCCCCCTTTAAATACATTGGTTCACCTGCTATCCTGTTTCAAGCCCCCTATAAATACCTTGGTTCACCTACTATCCTGTTTCAAGCCCCCTTTAAATACCTTGGTTCACCTACTATCCTGTTTCAAGCCCCCTATAAATACCTTGGTTCACCTGCTATCCTGTTTCGCGCCCCCTATAAATACCTTGGTTCACCTGCTATCCTGTTTCGCGCCCCCTATAAATACCTTGGTTCACCTGCTATCCTGTTTCGCGCCCCCTATAAATACCTTGGTTCACCTGCTATCCTGTTTCGCGCCCCCTATAAATACCTTGGTTCACCTGCTATCCTGTTTCAAGCCCCCTATAAATACCTTGGTTCACCTGCTATCCTGTTTCGCGCCCCCTATAAATACCTTGGTTGACCTGCTATCCTGTTTCGCGCCCCCTATAAATACCTTGGTTGACCTGCTATCCTGTTTCGCGCCCCCTATAAATACCTTGGTTCACCTGCTATCCTGTTTCGCGCCCCCTATAAATACCTTGGCTCACCTGCTATCCTGCTACCCTTTTAAATGTAATAGTGCCTGGATTATGATTTCACTCTGACTTTTCTTAGCAGGTAGTGATTCAGTCTATAACGCTGTGTACTGTATAGTCATTTAAGTTTGTGGAGAATCTAATAGTGATAACTAAATGCTAGTGGGGATGAAGTTTTACCTACTATAGTTACCTATTAAGTTAATAGGATCCATCATAAAACATCTGTCCCGTAGGCCATAGATCCCAAATGGAAACTATGACATTTGTGTGAACAGAGCCTAAATAATACTTTGCTTTCTCTATTTTGCAGTCCACAGAACAGTTAGATTTAGTGAGTACCTTCCCTTTAGATGTTCATTGGATATCCAGAGTATTATTGTTTTCCATTACAGGTACATCCTTAGATTTATCCCCGTAGAATGCCTATATGTCCATATATGTCCATTACCTTGTGAGTCTTCCTAGTCTTTGCACGTTGTGTTTAATAGGAAGGCTTTGGATTCATTTATTGTTAACTAGTACAAGCGATTGGTACTAGTAAAAGCTCAAGTCATAAATACTCGTACATCGTGCCTTATTTAAAAAACAAAGAATGTACCGTATTTTTCGCCATATAGGACGCTTTGGCATATAAGACGCACCCAATTTTAAAGGAGGAAAATCTAGAATACAATGTAAAGTATAGTACAGTGATCTTCAACCTGCGGACCTCCAGATGTTGCAAAACTACAACTCCCAGCATGCCCGGACAGCCGTTGGCTGTCCGGGCATGCTGGGAGTTGTAGTTTTGCAACATCTGGAGGTCCGCAGGTTGAAGACCACTAGTATAGGAGGTAATACTCACATGTCCCCGCCGCTCCGGACTTGTCACCGCTGCCCTGGATGTCGCCCTCCATCCCTGGGGTGTCCCCGTCGCTCCGGAATGTCTCTGTTGCCCGGTATCCTCGCTGTCCGTCGCCGTCATCACGTCGCTACGCACGCCGCTCCTATTGGATGATGGGACAGCGTGCACGATGACGTGATGACGACGAAGGAGAGTGCCAGCCGTGCAGGGGATCCCGGCACGGTGCAGACACCGAGGAGGCAGGTAAGGTCCCTCCCGGTGCAGCTGGGTTAGTGTCACTTTCCCTTCAGACGCGGCGGTCAGTTTTGATCACCTCGTCCGAAGGGTTAATACAGGGCAACACCGCGATCAAAAATGTCTACATATATGGTATTTGTTATGTGTTTGTAGAACATCTTCACTTACTGGATTTCATTATGGTTCTAGAGCTCCTAACTAAGCTGCTTGTGAACCTAAACGTTAGCGCTCGTCTACATGTAGGAAATAATGGATCTTGCTGTATTTGGTTACTGTGCATTGGTTGCTACTATTTACAACTTAGCTTCTAGACGGGGTTGTGGAAATGTTTGTTTGTTTTGTAACTTTTTGGTTGCATTGTATACAGGTGTTTTATGGGATACCTCTAATTCTAGGGTGTAATGTGTGTCTTCATTGTTCTGCTCAACTTTTTGTTAGCCACTTGAGCCAGCATTTGTTGCCACTAAACATGGTAATATTGGTAGCATGAGGTTACCCCACCTGAGCTTGTGTTAAAGGGGCAGGTAGTGTCTGATCTAAAGCTCTTGCTTTATTGTTGATTTGAGTAAAGACTTTCAGAATATTGTGTGATAGATCAAAAAACACATAAGGCTATGTTTACATCACGATTAGTGCCTCCGTGGCACAGATGCGTAGGGCTGGGCGGTATACCGGTTCATACCGAATACCGAATTTTTTTGGGCTGCACAATATGAATTTTCCCCCGTACCGCAAGGGCCCCTCCCCCTCGGGAATGTATTATGAGCCCAGCGCTGCGCTGTCCCCACATCGGGAAACTTATCCTATGTGACCCGCCGGCGCTGTTCTGCGCCCCCCCTCCCCCAATTAATGATCAGCCCAGCGGGGTACTACTCACATATGTCAAGCACTGCCCTCCTCCTCTTTGTTGGGGGCCGCCAGGCGCTGGAACTCTATACTGTACGCCAGTGGTCTCCAACCTGCAGACCTCCAGATGTTGCAAAACTACAACTCCCAGCTTGCCCGGACAGCCAACGGCTGTACGCTGTATCCCTATGTATCCCTATGCCCGGGCTGCAAAAGATAAAGAAAATAAACTTTAACTTACCTACGTCGGCCTTATGCTGGGGACAGGAACATTGGACTGCCGTCAGCCAATCACCGGCCGGAGCGGTGTCCCGCCCCGGCCAGTGATAGGCTGAGCCCACTGTCATGTGAGGAGCTCTGGCCGGCTTCTTACATGACAGTGCGCTCCGCCTATCACTGGCCGGGGTGGGAAATCGCTGCGGCCGGTGATAGGCTGACGGCTGTCCGACGTTCCAGTCCCCAGTGTGTGGCCGACCTAGGTAAGTTAAAGTTTATTTTCTGTATCTTTTGCAGCCCACGCATAGGGATACAGTGTACAGCAGTGGTCTCCAACCTGCGGACCTCCAGCTGTTGCAAAACTACAACTCCCAGCATGCTGGGAGTTGTAGTTTTGCAACAACTGGAGGTCCGCAGGTTGGAGACTACTGGAGTACAGTGAGTTCCATCGCAGGCGGGCCCAACAAAGAGGAGGAGGGCAGTGCTTGAAGGTGACATATGTGAGTAGTACCCCGCTGGGCTGATCATTAATTGGGGGGAGCAGAACAGTGCTGGCGGGTCACATGATTTGGGGGGGGGGGGGCAGAACAGCGCTGGCGGGTCACATGATTTGGGGGGGGGCAGAACAGCGCTGGCGGGTCACATGATTTTGAGGGGGGGCGTAAATACCGTTATATACCGTGGAACCGCCATAAGTAAAAAAAAAAATAATAATACCGTGATACACATATTTGGTCATACCGCCCAGCCCTACAGATGAGATTTTTGAAGTTTAAATCAGCTGCAATAGTTTCTGTGCACAGACAGACACGGACGCCATTCTCTTCTAAGGCCTGCACTGACACAATTGTATTCAGCTAGGGGATCATTTTCACAGTGTATCAGACTTTTGAAAGGGGTGTATCACCTAACCCAGCGGTTAGACCCAGCCACGGTCAGACAGGTATGGCCTACCCGTGGATAGGGGATAAGTTGCTTTTCCCTAAACCACAATTTTAAGTCTGAGTCAAAAGTCTGATACGCTGGGAAAATAACCCACTAGCTGACTGATCGGGTCAGCATGGGCCATAATAGAGAATGATGTTAGTGCTTGCCTGTGCACAGATACGATTACCCCCTAGAAAAATCGTATCTGTGTAATGGAGGCACCAATTGTTAACTGTAAAATAATTGATCCAGGTACTGTGCCAGACTTGCCAAGACACAAGCTCCTAAAGCCTCAAGCTTTTGGTCCGTAAATAGCATATTTTTATCCCGCAGTTGTTTGACTGGCTTTTTCAGTATGAAATACTGCAAATTTTTTAAATGAAAGCCATTGCAAAACCTATTGGTTATACATGCTTTATGACATATCAAAAGTTTTTGTATCTGACAGTGCCTATTTAACCTGATTTTCTGACACCTATAAGATACACTTAGGGGTGTCTAGAAACTTTAGGGTCTAGAAACCAGTTTAAAGGTTATTCAGTGGTGGAATCTTAACTAGCTATAAAAAACACATCTGAAATACAGTATTTAGCACTGTTGTCAGGCAGCACTAGGATGAAAAGATAAGATGGCTGTATACTTGAGATATTGGCTGAACCTGTAGATTGACTGACTGACTGACTGACTATCCCACGGGTATGTGGGCCTCACAATGCTAGATGTTGGGGTATGTTGGTCTTTAACATTGATGTTCCTTTGTGCAGTTTATTTCTTTATTTCACACTTGAACTTGCATGAATAGCAGAGTGCACATGTATATAGTAGAGTCAGGAGCAGAATGAATGTCCATCAGCTATGTCAATTGTATTACCAGATTTAGAATCCGATCATCAGAGGTTTTGTTTTGCTTGTGTTTGTGATGGTTTCCATTAAAACAACTACGAGAAGGGGTCCTATAAAATTGGTTTATGCCTGTTTGTGAACCCCACTGGTCAAAGATGTGCATACACCCTACCACTCCATTTACAGTCTATAGGACAGTGTTTTGTTAGTCCCATAGACAGTTTAAAGCCTTAGTGTGTCTGTGTGACTGCTGCATTCTGATCATCGTTCTTAAGATTGTTGTGGGTCCAAACAGTCCAGAAATAGGTAATAAGTGCTGTGGTGGTACAACCCCTTAAATGTTGCCAGACACTTTTGGTAGCTGTTCCAGCCACATAATTCATATGTCCAGTTCAGCGGGGTATACATAATTCTGTAAAGAAAGATGGGAATAAGCTGTTGACAGACGCCTCTGGTGGTGGTTTATCTCCCTTTTGAAACAGAAGGTTGGGCTTGTTATCTTACAACCCTGAACAACCCTTTTTCCCTCCATACACGTTTGGCTGGAATTCATGTAATATGTAGGGCCACTTCAAATTTGACAAGTTGTGGTAATCCACTAAAAGCAAAGACGGGCCTCTCATTTATTTTAATAGATCATAGATTGGATTTTCTAGATGTGATAAGCCTTATACGTAGAAAACGTATGGAACCCTATTGAAAAACGTATACATAGACAAACAATTGAAAACCGTATGCATCCGGTTGCCTATGGTTTGCTTGCAATACGTTTTTTTCCCATACTAAAAAGGGGTTGACCACGGTTTTGTCTCCGGGTTAAAAATCGTATTGCAACCGCATAAGTTTTTTTTTTTTTTAACATGGACGTCAATGGGAAATGCACATGTATACGGTTCCATATGGGAAAACGTATATGGTTTTTACTTTGCACATGCGCATTTGCATTATAAAGTTAAAATTTTAAAAAATTACTTATTTTAAATAAAATTTTCAATAACATATAGGTTTAAAAAAAAAAAAAAAAAGGTGAACCGTATGCACTTTTAAAAACAGTAAATGGTTTAAAATCGCATACGGTTGACTTTGTCCCATATGTTTCTATACGGTTCCATCCGCTTTTGTTTTTTTTGCCATACGGTTTTCTTTAGAAAACCTGATTGAAAACAGTGTCAAAAACGTGGTGTGAACCCAGCCTAAGGAGGGATTATTTCTATCATCTGACCGAGAGTATCAGATGATAGACAAATAGTTGAGTGTAAATTGTCATAACAATATGGTTATCTGACAGGATTGTTAGTAGTACATGATAATTCTCAGCGGAAGGGAATCTCCATTAAGGGAAATAGCAGAGTTTTACTTAAGGCTGCTTAAAGACCCGTTATAATGTTCCGTTAAGGAAACCCTTAAACCGGACGTTGAATGGCCGTTACAAAATCCCATACGGTCGTTACAAAATCCCAGTCAAATCTATGGGATTTAGTGATTAGCCTTTTTTTTTTTTTTTTCTCCAGTCACAAAATAACATCCGTTATTCATAACGGCAATAACGGGTCATAACAGATAATCACAAAATCCCATAGACTTGACTGGGATTTTGTAACTGCCAGTTTTAAGGGTTTCCTTAACGGAACATTACAACGGGTCTTTAAAACAGAGAAATTATATGTGTGAAAGCAGCCTTAGATTTGAAGGTTTTTCTTTAGGTTGACAGAAAAATTCTAATAATTTTAACCCCTTAACAACGCAGGATGTAAATGTACGTCCTGGTGAGGTGTTACTTAACACACCAGGACGTACATTTACGTCCTGTACAGGACCGCTAGCATCGGAGCAATTCTCGTGTCATGCGTGGCAGTTCCCGACTGCTGATAGCAGCCAGGGAGCCGCCAGTAATGGCCGACATCCGCAATTGCGCGGATGTCTGCCATTAACCCCTCAGATGCCGTGATCAATACAGATGACGGCATCTGCGGGAGTGCTGTCAGAAAAATGCATGATCTGATCGCCCGCAGCACTGCCTTGGTGTTCCCATCATCTGTAATGGTGGACGGAGGTCCCCTCACCTGCCTCCGTCCGTCTCCCGGCATCTTCTGCTCTGGTCTGAGATCAAGCAGACCAGAGCAGAAGATAGCCGATAATACTGATCAATGCTATGCCCTATGCATAGCACTGAACAGTATTAGCAATCAAGTGATTGCTATAAATAATCCTCTATGGGGACTATTAAAGTGTAAAAATAAAAGTTAAAAAAGAAAAGTTAAAAAATGTGAAAAATCCCCTCCCCCAATAAAAATGTAAATTGTCCTTTTTTTTCCCCTTTTTTTTAAATAAGCATATTTGGTATCGCTGCGTGCGTAAATATCCAAACTATTAACATTTTAAAAAATACAAAATTGCTGCTTTTTTAGAACATTTTATTCCCCAAAAAAATTGATAAAACATGTATTAAAAGTTTTATATATGCAAATGTGGTATCAAAGAAAGTACAGATCACGGCGCAAAAAATTAGCCCTCATACCGCTGCTTATACAGAAAAATTAGTTATAGGTCAGCAAAATAGAGGGATTTTAAATGCACTAATTTGGTCAAAATATAAAAGAGTTATGATTTTTGGGCTGAGTCCTTAAAGGGGTTATCCACCATAAGGTGATTTTAGTACGTACCTGGCAGGCAGTAATGGACATGCTTAGGAAGGATCTGCTCTTGTCTTGGGACTAAATGGCTATGTCATGAGATTACCATAGCACACTGGCTATCTTTTTGTGAACTTGTATTTCCTGTTTGAGTTTTCTTTTTTTGACTACAAATCCCACAATTCCATTTTCCTCCCTCCCACACATCAGCCACCCCAAACATTGAAACATAAATGAGCTGCATCCATCAAAAGACCTGTGGTTTTCAATCAGGGTGCCTACAGCTGTTGCATTAGTTATAGATTGATCTCTCTCCCACCAAGCAAGCGCTCCACCCATTGAAGCAGACAGGCTCCCTGTCATCAGCTGACTAGTGAGTCAGGTCTCGGCTGCATTGCAACCTGGGAAAAATCCGAGGCTACAGTCATTTTGTATGCTGTTAAAAATTTAATATTGGAGTGAAAATCACAGAATTGTGAGAAAATCATCACACACAGGTGCAGACACTATATTATGAACTACACTAACTTTACAGCCCCTGTAGCATAGTCAAATAAAAAAAATCCTGGAATACCCCTTTAAGGGGTTAAATTGTTGTGGAGCAATTGACCTTTTTGTGTTTCATTTGAAGGTGATATCCATTTTCTACAAGTAACATTTCAGCAGTGTTCTGAAATACTTTAGTTTTATATTTATATATATATATAATATATAGGGAAACCTCTTAGGCTAAGTTTCTACTTGGTTTCTTTTTTTTTTCTTTTTTTTTTTGCGAAAACACCAATTCTGCCGCATGGCGTTTTTTTAGGCCAAAAAAACGCTGCGGACAGATGTTAGCTGTATATCAATGAGAAATCGCAAAATTCTTTTTTCACTTTGGCATTTTTTTTAATCCTTTTGGCGTTTTTTCACTCTTTTTTTGGGCGTTTTTCAGCTCCTTGGGAGCTACTGGCTATGGGAGTGAAAAAACGCCAAGAAAAACGAGATGTGGGTTTTAACTTTGGCCTTTTTCATTCTTTTTTCGACTTAAGCGATCCAAAAAAGTGATGGAGATACCTTTTGTTTAATAAAATTTCGTAGGGTACCATTAAAAAAAAATAATAAAAAAGATACAGTAATGAAGGAAAAAATTGTATCAAACGAAATGTATCTATTTTTTTTTATAACAACATTTTTATAAATTTTAAACAGGGATCAATTTATGTGGGCAGCTGGGGACCTAAAAATGTAGCCGACAATAATAAAAATGTAGTGTGTGTGTGTTTCCCTTTTTTTTCTTTGTTTTACATTTTTTTTTAGGTAGTACTAATACTCCCAGCATGGAACACACTGTTCCATGATGGGAGTAGTAGTACCTGTACTAATAGACAGATTGCCCATTGCGATCCTCCTGTATAATGTATAGATGGGGCGGCCGCTCTTCTATGGTCCCCTGTACTGCCGTGTATATATATATATATATATATATATATATATATATACATACATACATATTCATATTTCCCGCAGAGAGCTCTGATTGGCTAGATGTTTCCAGCAAATCACAGCTCTCTGTGGGAAATAGGAGTGTGTGTGTGTGTGTGTATATATGTCAGTGCAGGGGACCATAGAAGAGCGCCGGCGGCATCTATACATTATACAGGAGGATCACAGCAGGTGTCAGGAGTAATACCCGCTGTGATCTTTCCTTAACTGCAGGTACTACTACTCCCTACACTGCTGGGAGATATAGTACCTGCATTAATAGACAGATCACAGCGAGTGTCAGAAGTTAAACATTGATTAAAATTTAGTTATAAAAAAATTAGATTTTCTAAAATACATTTTTTTCCGTCGCTATTGCATCCTTTTTTTTTTGGGTTGTTACCCAACAAATTTGGGTGCCAAAAATGCAATTTCCACACAAATGAAAAAAAAGCCAGAAAAAACGTCAGACACAGGACATTGCACAGGCGTTTTTTCATGAGTTTTTTTTTTTTCAACCCAAAAAAAACTAGGACAAAAAAACCAAGTAGAAACTTAGCCTAAGAGACAACCACCTAAAATTGCACAAAAAAAGTGGACCTGTGAAATATCATTGCGCTGTTCATTGTATAGCTGTGGCACTGGGTAACTGCAGCTCAGCTCCCATTCACTTAATTGTCAGCCAAGCTATATAGTGCAGGGCACCGAACAGGTGATCAGGGGGGTGCTGAATGTCTGCACCCCGCCAATCAGCAATTGAAAGCCTATCCTATGGCAACCCCTTTAAGTGTCTCTCGCTCTGAGGAGCACCTAATCATTTTGGAGAACATAGAAAAGGAAAAATTATTCATAGTTTTTAAAGATTTGACATTGTTGTCATAAACCTTGTGTAGTGGTCTTCAATCTGTATGTTGAGGTTTTCTGGGCATGCTGGGAGTTGTAATCTTGGAGTGGAACACATTAGTAACCACAGGCCTAGGTTGCCATCCGTATGTGTTTGGTAGTGGTACAGCCAATGGTCACAAGTAATAGTACAAACAGACACAAGTGAAGAAAAAGTAGACTTCCCAAATACGGAATATCAGCTGCTCACTTGGAGGTGCATATTGTACCACGTGGTGACATATGTCCGGCATCCGGCACAGGAGAACTCTGCCTAAATTTAGACACAACTGATGCCACAACTGATGACAAGTTGTCATCAGTTGTATTGCATCCGGCATCCATTGTTTTTGCACAGTGGACAAGCTGCGTTCCCCTGTCCAGTGCCCTACGATGTGTCCAACCATCCGGCTTCAAAATTAAGACGCTGGATGATTGTGAACTGTCCCATTCAAATGAATGGGATCAGTTCTAGCATCAGGTTCCCTCTGGTGCATGCTGGAGGGTAACTAGATGCCTGATATATATGAACCCAGCCTAAGCTGTATTATGCCTGAAAGCAGCCTGAGACCATGGGGGACCTTTATCACTGTAGGTGAAGCATATTTTTTTTTTTTTTTTACACCTCTTTCTTTATTTGCTGGTAATGTGTAGGTGCACCAAATGTATTAAATGGAAGCGGGGCATTTGATAAATTTTGTGCAGATACACATTTCCTGGAGTTTCTCAGTTTTATTTGTTGTGCAAAATTTAGTGTCTTTTTTATTTTTTATCCTGCACAAAAATTTTGCAACTTTTCAACACATACACTTAAAAAGCTAGGTCCGGTTTGGGCTGGTGTATTTTTGCAACCTTTTGGAAGTGTTTACGCAAAAATTAGCGGCTTTTCACAAAAGTCACAGTTGATAACTACATAGTGAAAAGGATAAATGGTGTTCTGCAAGCCAGCATTGTGAAGAATGTCTGTTTGAAAAGTTGCAACAAAGATGCCTAAACTGCGCCAAATCTAGACAACAAACTGCTCTAAATGCAATGACAAATATCCCTCCTATGTTCACACACCATTTTTAGCCGATATTTTCAGCCGTTAAAAAAATTTCTGTGCTTACGCTGTGTACAAAAAAATCTGCAGTTTTTTGTAGGTTTCTGCAAGACGGTTTCTGCAATTACGGCCCTTTTTTACCTTATTTGTACACTAATGGCCAATTTTCTATTGGCAACAATGGAACACAATATAAGAAAATTGGCTTTTTTACCTGTAAAAACTCAGTTTTATGGGTGTTTTACAGCTTAAAAATTGCCAATTTTACTGTGTGTGTATCTAGCTTAATGGGTCCCTTGAAATGTGAATATAAATCTAAAACTGAAAGCGGATGAGCAATATAGTGAGTTGTTTACATTTAAAAGAGATGCATTGATATGTGACTATAGTGATACGTCTTTTCTCCTGTCTCCTCTACTGATGTCTGTTACCTGCTTACTGAGGATAATAGAACACACAACAAATAATAACTCTTACACAATCATAAAATATTCATTCAATGATAAATGATTGAATTCTCACTTTTTTAAACATATTTGTGCTGCATGATGGTTTGGAATGTTTACTTAATATAAGATACATATTTTTTTACATAAAAATCTCCTCGTGCTAAAGGCCTTTAAAGGGAATCTGTTACCTCTGTATCATGCTAAGCACTGAACTCTTGGGCAGATAGTTGATTGGGAGATTAAAACAAATGTCTACAACGGGGAGGGAGGAGGTGCATGCTGTGGCTCAGGACTGCTTCTAGAGCACTTATGCTTGGATGGAAAACATGATTTTATATCTTTGTAAATAGACATCAGTTAATAGACAGGGAGATAAAACATATGGTACCAATCAGTTATTTTCCCATGTCTGCAGCTCTGAGCAGTATATAGAGCTGAGGGATTCTCTTCAATATACTGATGTGTTCATAGACCCTTCTGTGGGGACACACAGACTGCACTTTTGTGGTCTGTAGTGCAGGTACAGTATTTCTCCATATTAGCAACCCCACTAGCAATAAATACCTCTATAATATACCATACGTGCAATATATTTGCAAACTGATTCCTTGTGATCAAATTTTACCATGTATAACTGTTGGCAACATGCTATATATTGTAAAATAAGATTTATCACCCTTTCCCCATGTCCTTTTAGCCTTTCATTTATAGTTTAGAAAAGTAGTTTTAAAACTGTCCTGTGTTGTATGCTAATGTCTGATAAGTAGTGATGGGGGTATGCCACAGTGCTATACCTGGGCACAATGGATCGGGCACACTTCGGTATTCGGGAAATCGTCCTGCGCTGCCGGTAATCCCCAAGGTAAGAACGGAGCCAAAGATAAGTATAGCGATATCCAAACTTTATTAACGCATGCAACGCATTTCAGGGCCGGGATGGCCCTTTCATCAGGCATCACCCATAGAAGCGCTCCTGTCTCTTATTATATTTCAATACCTGGGCATAAGGCTGCTTCTGGGCTGGGGAGACTTGAGGGAGCAGAGCGGGGAGGTCAGGCCCCCCTTGACACCCCCCATCCCAGTACATATGTCACTGATGTACACTGCGGGTTGGAGTGTTAGATAAGCCTTATTAATTTTCCAGTTTTTTATGTTTAGTGTGTACTCATAACATTATATTTCTTATTAAACTTATACAGGTGTTTAATGAGAGTTGGCGCTTCATGTCTCATGTTGTTGTTCGTGTGGAACGTGCTTCTCAGTATTTCTTTCAATAGAACATGGTACATTGAATGTGTTTATGGATGGGACTAATAAGAAAGAATGCAAGAAGCCTCAGGCTAGAACATAGGTCATGTGGTGGAGAAATAGTGTCCTCTGTACTTCAGATTTATGACCTAGTATGAGCACTTTTACTTTTATACAAGGGCATCCTAAAATTATGGATTCTTCCTTTTTATTAAGGAGAAAGAAAGCCTTGTAATATTAAAATATGTGGAATTGAAACAAATAGCATTTAATGCATCTATAAAATCTGAATTCAAAATATGAATATGCACATAGGTTTATAATTTAAAATTTACTAGGCAATGGAGACTTGAAAAAAAACGTATCCGCACTCACCGTGGGGTACACAACTTGATGCTCCTCAGACCGGGACCGACTGGGGACTTTGGCAGCAGACATGCATGGCGCTCAGAGCCGAAAAACCGGTGTTTTCGCACAGCTTAGTGCTTCATCCGGCCTTGGAGGCTGTGCGAAAACACCAGTTGTTCGGCTCTGAGCACCATGCATGTCTGCTGCCAAAGTCCCCGGTCGGTCCCGGTCTGAGGAGCATCAAGTTGTGTACCCCACGGTGAGTGCGGATACGTTTTTTTCAAGTCTCCATTGCCTAGTTCATTGATTTGTTGCTATACATTATATCCTAGAACCCCTACCAACTCGCACATCGGATAGGAAGACTGTTCGTCTAGCCTTGATCGACTCCACACCTGACTATACTACTAAGCAATTCTGAGCAGTGCCGTCTCTTCACCTATGCTTTTGTATTTAAAATTTACACTTATAACAAATAAGGAAAAAAATATATTTCCTTATGTTATTGATACAGATTCTGTAATTAGTTTTTTCAAAACAATGGACTCAACATTGGGCAGTGCTTGTCATGCAGTGGAGCCAACACTGCTGTATTTATATTTACATTTTGACTTGCAACTAGAATGTTAGTGTTGAATGGGCACTAACATGACCTCTACAGCAGTGGAAAAATGGACATTGCCACCTGCAGTACAGGTCACTTGGATATGGCCATGTGTATACCTGTGCCTCACCTGGGACAAAGATGATGCTGCAGTCAGACAGGACCATGTCTGGATGGTATGGGGACCCCTAGTGATCTTCTTTTTTTAAGTCAATAGGCAGCAAAATCTGCAGAAGCTAATCTGCAGCAAATATAAGCACATGAAACCTGACCCTTAGAGGTGTATTCAGACGTACAGTATCCTGTGGATATATTATGCTGCTGATTTCAGTGTAAACTAAATGACTAAACTCCGCTTCAAATCTGAAGCATCAAATATGTGAACATGCCCTTAATGTTTCGTATGCTTTTTTTTTTTTTGTGTCCTACACTGCTGGCTTTTTACCCATAAAAAATTGCAGCATTATATAACCAAAAAAACCTGATTGCAAATAGCTTTGATGCCAGTGTGAACAGGAATAGCAAATTACAATTATTACCTAATAAGCTTTATGGCTTAAATTCTGTTACCATAACATCATAGGGGGACGTTTGTCAATGGATTTAGAGCTCTCTTGGTGGGACTTTTGGCTGTAAGCAAAAAAAAATACAAATGCGCTTACATAAGTGAATTTCAGTTTTCACTTTGCAGGGGTCAGGGATTTATCAAGTGCTAAAGTGGCACAAAAAGGCGCCACCCCTCCAAAACACCGTAAATATAAGCCAGCCCGGAGCTGGCTTACAAAACTGCTTTGGAGAGCAAATTTTTATATTTCCCGCTGGCAGCCGTGATCACTTCTCCAGGGGGAAATATGTTATTACAACCCTATAACGGAGTCTGGGCTGGCATCACTCTGCAGCCGCCCAGGCTCCGGAATATATTATCCCTGATAGCCTTGCAAAGATGGGAACACTGATTTACATCCCCCGCTTGTCTCCCACCCACCCACGCTCACATCTCCCATCTGTCTGCTACCTGTTGCAAGACTACAACTCCCAGCATGCCCATACAGTGAGGGCATGTTGGGAGTTGTAATCTTGTAGCAGGTAGCATCAGGGGATGTGCGGCGCGGGAGGATGTAAAGCAGTGTCCCCATCATTGTAACATGGTAGCAGGGCTATTAATATATATCGGAGCCTGGGCAGCTGCAGAATGAGGCCGGTCTGGCATCACTCTGCAGCCACCCGGAACTCCCGTAGACGGGCTGGGAGATGTGCAGGAGCCTTCCCTGACATCTGTGTGTGTACCGCAGCGCTGAGGATGACTGGAATGGGCTCCTGCACATCTCCCAGCCTGTCTACGGGAGTTCCGGGTGGCTGCAGAGTGATGCCAGACCGGGCTCTTTTTAATATATAACAAGACAGAGTTTTTCTAGGTTCTACTGTAAGATCAAATTTCCCACCGGGCCTCATTCTGCAGCTCTGTCCCGGCCAATCACGGGACCCAGCGAGAAATGTGAAATTACAAGTGTGGATAGAAAAACTCTGCAGCGCTGTGGTATGTTAAAAGGAGCCCACGATGGGCTGGGAGATATGCAGGAGCCCATCCATGCCATCCCTCAGCGCTGCGGTACACAAAGAGATGGCAGGGAAGGCTCCTGCACGTCTCCTGGCCCAGCCGTGGGAGTCTCGGATAGCTGCAATGTTATTTCAGCCCGGGCTCCCTTTGCTATGGCGCCTCAGAGTTTACTGTAATTTCAGATTTGATACTACAGTGATTTTTTTTTTTTTTTATCCCCGCCGGCCAGGGAGTGGAGCACATCACCGCCCACTTCCCTGGCTTGCACAACTACAACTCCCAGAATGCCCTTACAGGGCATGCTGGGAGTTGTAGTTGTGCAGCAGGGGGGGTGACAAGCTTGTCACCTGCCCCCTGATGCACAACTACAACTCCCAGCATGTCCTTACTGTAGGGCATGCTGGGAGTTGTAGTCGTGTGGTGGTGGACAGGAGACGAGCTTGTCACTTGCCTGCACATCTCCCGCACCACATGACTACAACTCCCAGCATGTCCCTACTGTAAAGTCATGCTCGGAGTTGTAGTCGTGCGGCACGGGAGATGGGCGGGCGGGTGACAATAAATGTATTAACCTAGTTTTCTTCCCCCCCCCCCCCCCCCCTCATTTCAGATCTGTTTAGCCTGTGGACTACTTCGGATTCGGTGGACTACATCAATGACCAGCGTCAAGTGGCGGTACCAACAGGCGTGGAGCGTCAAAAATGGCGCTCCTGGACCTAGGCAGTAACAGTCTGGCGTTATTTAGGCTGGGGAGGGCCAGTAACAATGGTCCTTGCCCACCCTGGTAACATCAGGCTGTTGCTGCTTGGTTAGTATCTGGCTGAGAATCAAAATAGGGGGGAACCCTATGCAATTTTTTTTTTAATATAATTATTTATGCAAAAAAAAAAAAGAATGCATAGGGTTCCCCCCTATTTTGATTCTCAGCCAGATACTAACCAAGCAGCAACAGCCTGACGTTACCGGGCCCTCCACAGCCTAAATAACGCCAGCCTGTTACCGCCTAGGCCCAGGAGAGCCATTTTTGATCCACAGGGCCTGTTAGTACCAGCTCTTCCCGGCACCCCTGTGGCGGTGGGTACTCGGGGTACTAATTAGGAGTTAATGCTAGCTGTTTTTGGGGCTAGCGCTAAGCCCTGGCTTAGTAATGGACTATTGGACAGCTTCCACTACTAAGCCTGTCAAGTAAATAAAATATTAAAAAAACACGTTTAAAAAAACATATTTTATTGCAAAAAAATCACTCCCCTACAAGCCCTCATTAACCATTTTATTAATATTAAACAAAAAAACTCTGGTCACCGTACTCCTCCGAATCTAAAGTAGCCCAGAGGATACATGGATCTGAAATGAGAAGTAAAAAACAAACAAAAAATGGGTTAGTGCATTTACGGGGGAAAAATTTTTTAATAAACATATACACTATATATATATATATATATAATATATATATATATATATATATAATCACATTTTTTTCAAAGCTGCAAAGTGGTGTTCTGAAGTCATTTATTGGTTTTTTTTCTTGTGTGTGTGTGTGCTAACAAAAATGGTATTCATAAGCGATTTATAGTTTTTTTTTGTTTTTGTTTTTTTTTGCTTATGTGAGCCAAATTTATCAACCCTCCTGTAATAGTATGATAAATATGTCACACATAAGCAAAACTAAAGAAAAAAAAAAAAGACTATAGAACTCGCTTACCAAAGCAACGATGATAAATGTTCCTGATTAGTGTGTTACTAACACAAATTTACACTGCCTTAGACTGTGGTAGACAAATCACTGTAGACTTCAAGGACTGGAAAAGTGTGTCTTTATCAGGGCTGTGGTTCAGTAGTGTGAAGTCTTTTGTTAGCATGGTTAAGGCATGTAGTCCTGTGATAACTGATAACACAATAAGGCCTAGTTCACATCAGTGTTAGTTTGCTGATTCCGTTATAATGACCAGACTATGGAGGAAAAATAAATTATGCAGGGCAGTTTTTCTTCTCCGCTAAAATTCTGCAAACCTGATGGATCGCATTCAAAGTCATTAGGTCCTGTCAGGATTGTTGGTGTCCGTTGTGACGCAGTACATTGAGCTCTGTTGTCAGCATCTGTCACATTCCGTTCTTGTGGCAAGGTCAGGTATACCCCAATGCTGGAAATGATCAGTTAGTTTCTCTATTGCTGAATAAGTGACAGGTTGATTTATATATATATTTTTTGCACTGCAGTTGACAATAAGTTTGTAGAGTCCTTTGTACACACATGGACCAAATAGACTTTTAAAAAGGGGTAATCTCATCAAAGCAACCCCTGTTGATATGTCCTATTAGTGTATTTAGACATCCTAGAATAGGGTCCCTGCTTGGGACACCATCTATAACCCATTCTGGTGGACTTGAGCTGTCCTTGTATTGCACGGATGGTCTTACACTAGATTGACTGACTGCATTGTAATACTGCAGCTGAAATGCCTGGCTGGCTGCGACTACCCCCTGCAAAATCAACAGTTTGTTAGGGTTCCTGGTAGGGATGTCCCTATACCATTTTTTTAAGACCAAGACCGAGTACCGATACTTTAATTCTAGTACTCGCCGATACCAAGTACAAGTACTTTTATATTAAAGGGAATATCACAGCAGGGTGACGCGGTTTCTGGCGCTGCTCACCGTATGATATGTAGGTTCCTTGTTGTGTACAATGGAGGCGGCTGCTGTAGTATGAGCCTAGATTTCTCTCTTCTCCATTGGACAGAACAGGGAATCTGCATTGACGTCGAGCCCGATGTCTCCGGAGTGATTGTGCTGATGTTCACATGGTGAGCAGCGGTAGAAACTGGGTCACCTACTGTAAGATTGCCTTTAATAGTAGGTAGTAGACCCTTGTAGTATAGATAGTTGCAGCCCCCCTGTAGACCGCAGCCCCCCCTTGTAGACAGTGCTCCCTTGTAAACAGCAGCAGCCTCCCCCTTGTAGAAAGTGCCCCCTTGTAAACAGCAGCAGCCCCCCCTTGTAGACAGTGCCCCCTTGTAAACAGCAGCAGCCCCCCCTGTAGACAGTGCCCCCTTGTAAACAGCAGCAGCCCCCCCCTTGTAGATAGTGCTCCCTTGTAAACAGCAGGCCCCCCTTGTAGACAGTGCTCCCTTGTAAACAGCAGCAGCCTCCCCCCTTGTAAACAGCAGCAGCCCCCCCCCCCCTTGTAAATAGCAGCAGCCCCCCCTTGTAAACAGCAGCAGGCCCCCCCTTGTACACAGTGCCCCCTTGTAAATAGCAGCAGCCCCCCCCCCTTGTACACAGTGCCCCCTTGTAAATAGCAGCAGCCCCCCCTTGTAGACAGTGCTCCCTTGTAAATAGCAGCAGCCCCCCCTTGTAGACAGTGCCCCCTTGTAAATAGCAGCAGCCCCCCCTTGTAGACAGTGCCCCCTTGTAAATAGCAGCAGCCCCCCTTGTAGACAGTGCTCCCTTGTAAATAGCAGCAGCCCCCCCTTGTACACAGTGCCCCCTTGTAATCAGCAGCAGCAGACCCCCCTCCCCTGTACACAGTGCCCCCTTGTAAACAGCAGCAGCAGCCCCATCCTGTACACAGTGCCCCCTTGTAAACAGCAGCAGCCCCCCCTTGTAAGCAGCAGCAGCAGCTCCCCTCCCCCCGTAGTTGCTCACCTGCAGTTGCCACCCCATTGCCCGCATCCCCGTTCTGCCATCAGAATCATAGCCTCCTATGGAGGAACATGTAACATATACGTCACTCCTCCGTAGCATTACGCTGGCCGCAGGGGAGGAGGTGGAGTGACGTGTGTGTCACATGTTCCTCCATAGGACGCCATGATGTGGATGGCAGGACGGGGATGCGGACGGCAGAATGGGGATGTGGCCAGTGCAGCAGGTATCGGCCTTGGTATCGGGGACATAAAACGAGTCCCCGAGACCATGAAAATGCCGGGTATCGGCCCGATACTGATACTAGTATCGGTATCGGGACATCCCTAGTTCCTGGGAGTGGGGTCTTGAGCGATTACCTGATCGGATACATTTTGAAAGAGGCTGTCCTTGATGAGGCAGTTTGTTTTAAAGTGGTCATCCAGGAATAGATAAACACAGCTGATTTGTTTCAAAAACAGCTCTACGTCTGTCTCCAATAGAACTGAACTGCAGAACCACACCCAACCTGGAGACAGATGGGGAGTGGTTTTTAAAAGAAAGTAGCTCTGTTTTACTATTCCTGGATAACCCCTTAAGGACCAAGGGCATACATGTACACCCTGAGTCCTCTCCCGTTATATAACGCTGGGCCACGGCATGGCCCTGTGTCATAGAGGGTCGAGACCGGCCTCTAACAAAGGCCGGGACCCGTGGCTAATAGCGCACGGTGCCACACGCTATTAACCCTTTAGACGCGGCGTTCAACGTTGATCGCGAAGTCTAAAGTGAAACTAAACTACCCGCGGCTAGCCCAGCGGGCTGTTCATAATCGCCACGGTGAAATTGCGGCATCCCGAACAGCTGTAGGACAGCCTCCTGGTGTCCGATCGCCGAATGACTGCTCAGTGCCTGAGATCAAGGCATGAGCAGTCAAGCGGCAGAATCATTGATCAATGGTTTCCTTTGAGAAACCATTGATCAATGTAAAAGAGCAGTGTGTGCAGTGTTATAGACCCCTATGGGAGCTATAACATTGCAAAAAAAAGTGGAAAAAGTTAATAATGTCTGAATTATAAAAATATATCCTTAATCCGTACGGTCAATGGCGTACATGCAAAAAAATTCCAAAGTCCAAAATTGTGCATTTTTGGTCACTTTTTATATCATGAAAAAATGAATAAAAAGCGATCAAAAAGTCTGATCAATACAAAAATGGTACCGCTAAAAACTTCAGATCATGGTGCAAAAAATGAGCCCTCATACCGCCCCGTACGCGGTAAAATAAAAAGTTATAGGGGTCAGAAGATGACAATTTTAAATGTATACATTTTCCTGCATGTAGTTATGATTTTTTCCAGAAGTACAACAAAATCAAACCTATATAAGTAGGGTATCATTTTAATCGTATGGACCTACAGAATAATAAGTTGTCATTTTTACCGAAAAATGTGCTGCGTAGAAACGGAAGCCCCCAAAATTTACAAAATGGTGTTTTTTTTTTTACATTTTGTCGCACAATGATTTTTTTTTTCTCGTTTCGTCGTAGATTTTTGGGTAAAATTACTGATGTCATTACAAAGTAGAATTGGTGGTGCAAAAAATAAGCCATCATATGGATTTTTAGGTGCAAAATTTAAAGAGTTATGATTTTTTAAAGTTAAGGAGGAAAAAATTAAAGTGCAAAAACGGAACAACTTTGTACTGTTTAACATACATACATACATATATACAATTTCTAAATGGCCTTAGAAATTTTCGGCCATTTACATGCTGATCTGAGAAGGATAAGATAAATCCACCAGATGAACTTTTTGCTCCTTCTGTATTTCAAATAGCAGCAGGAATTAGAAGGGGGTTACACACCAAAAAGGCGCAAAGCAAGAATAAAAATGCTTTTCAGGGTTGTTCAAAGCCTTTAATGATAGTACTGACTTTAGGTTGCTTACCTGATAAAAATATTTGAGCACCTGTTGTTTTTGGCCCTCTGCATCCCTCCCCTTTCTTTCCCTAAAACATAAGCTACTTTCTAATATATTGGGTGGTGCGCCATTGCTGAGATGCCCTGCATATGACCTAGTTGCAATGTGGTTTAAAACAACCTGTAATTACTTCCTGATATTTACAAATTCTACAGTGTTGTGAATTATATTTTGTATATGTTATTATTTGCCTCTTTGTTTGTTTTTCTTATTGTTGTTGTTTTTTCTGAAAATGTTAATTAGAAGAAATTATGTAAAAAAAAATCTCAGGGAATTACACTTAGCAAAGGCTTCTGAAACTCATGTAGAATAATAGAATTTATTTCCAATGAGAATTACATAATGCTAGCAGTCCATAAAAAATGGGATATATTATTTTACTTGCTAAATTCACAAACTACAGTCCCATCCAAACTGTAGTTTCCCAAACAACATGGGGAAATTTAAACAGACTTCCAGTTACATTCATTGTATTCTTTTAGGCCTTATTCACGTTGTCGTTCCCATCCAATCCGTTATGGGTCCCGTCGTTTTGGCCAAATTGCTGACGGAACTCCGAATAGCAGAGTCGGACCGCAATGTGAAGGAGGCCTTAAAGGGGTTAAAGTTAAACAGATTTGTAAATCACTTCTATTAAAAAATCTTAATCCTTCCAGTACTTTTTAGGGGCTGTATACTAAAGAGAAATCCAAAAAAGAAATGCATTTCCTCTGATGTCATGACCACAGTGCTCTCTGCTGACATCTCTGTCCATTTTAGGAACTGTCCAGAGCAGAAGAAAATCCCCATAGCAAACATATGCTGCTCTGGACAGTTCCTAAAATGGACAGCAGAGGTCAGCAGAGAGCACTGTGGTCATGACATCAGAAGAAATGCATTTCTTTTTTGGATTTCTGGTGTGACTAATGTAAACCTTGAATCATTCTCATGTAAAAAATTTGAATATCTGATGGAAACTTTTTAGCACCAACATTTTTGAAGAGTTTTGAATATGACCCCAATGTCATAAGTCACATGTTTTCCAGGGAAGCGTGGCTATGCTGCAGTGGGTTAGGGATAGCATTTTTTTCAGGAAATTCCTTCCACCCTGCTATTCACCCACCCACTGTGGCATAGTCACACATCCTGGATACCAAGTAACTTATGACATTATTGCCCTGATTTACTATTGTAAACCCGACATGTTTTGTTGTGCGCATTGTGCCAGAGATTCTGTCTTCACCAGAATTGAAAAACCCCGTCGAAGGCTGGGTTCACACCATGTTTTCTTAAATACGGTTCCCGTATACGGTTTGGAGGAGGGGGGCGGGGCTTAATCGCGGCGCCCGCACGCAGCCGTGTTTAGGAACCGTATTTAATGTACGTCTATGAGCCGACCGGAGTGAACCGCAGCCTCCGGTCAGCTTCGTTTTCGGCCGTATACGGTTTCCCGACCGCAGGCAAAAACGTGGTCGACCACGTTTTTGCCTGCGGTCGAGAAACCGCATACGGCCAAAAACGAAGCCGACCGGAGGCTGCGGTTCACTCCGGTCGGCTCATAGACTTGCATTAAATACGGTTCCCGAATACGGCTGAGTGCGGGCGCCGCGATTAAGCCCCGCCCCCCTCCTCCAAACCGTATACGGGAACCGTATTTAAGAAAACGTGGTGTGAACCCAGCCTAACTCTCCATTTTACTGAGAGAACCTGAAAAGGGGCGTGGCTGTTAGAAAAGTGGGCGTGGTAGCCAAAAGGGGCGCGTCCCTGACATTTTCACAAAAAAACTACATTTTTACTAAGGTTTCCACAGAAAATGTGGTGGATTTTAGCTAAGGAAAGCCCTACAGATCAGAGTGTGTGTGTGTGTGTGTGTGTGTGTGTGTGTGTGTGTGTAAAAAAAAAAAAATAAAATAAAATAAATAAAATCTCTAGGGAAACCTTAGTAAGGCTGCATTCACACCACGTTTTTGTAATACAGTTCCCATATACATTTTCAATGTGAAAACCGTATGGAACCGTATTGAAAACCATATGCATTGACTCTCCATTGAAAACCGTATGCCAAACAATGCATCCGGTTGTGTCCTGGTTTTGTCAGTTTTTTTCCCATACCCAAAACCGTAGCCTACCATGTTTTAAACCGTATCCTTTTTTTTCTTAATATGGGAGTCAATAGGAACCGTATGTGCGTATGGTCCCATCCGGTTTTCACCATACAGTTTTTGACTTTGCACAGTTTTTTTTCTTGGAATTTCAATCAAACAAGTTAAACTTTTATTCATAATGGAGTGAAAAGGAAAAAATGTAAACTTTTTTTTCCTTAAAAAAACGGATGCAACAGGACATCATCGTATACGGTTAAAATTTGTACCCACGTTTTGATAGTTTAGTCGGGTTTTGAGGAATCAGTTTTTCATCAAAAACCTGATACAGGAACTGTATTGCAAAAACGTGGTGTGAATGCAGCCTTAATACTGTGGAAATTTTTTTTTTTTAGGGAATTAAAACCCACAAGGAAAACTCCACTCCACTCTTAGTAAATCAGGGCCATTGTCTCCGGCCGCGTGAAATGCTGGGAAATGCCAGAAACAGTAAAATAAAAAGACTTGCACTACACCGCTTTCATCTGTGGGTCCAGATCACAACAAAAAGGACAAAGTGACACATGGAAGTTATAGCAGAATATTCCCCAGGATTATACCTTGGTATCATAGGCTTAAAGGCTGAAAAATAAAAATAAAACTGGAATACCTCTTTAACTATTGGGCCCAATTGTTAGAAAACACACCTAAAACTTAGTGTATTATTTAAAAAGGTTTATCTGTGTAGTTATTGTGGCACATAAAAATTTTTAAGTAACATTGTTCTAGTGCCTTTTGGTAAACTTTAGATATTTAGAGAATGTGTTTTCCAAAATGTTTTTGTTTGACTTGTCATAAAACTGCCATTGGTGTGAGCCTGATGCTGGGACACTCACCAATCCAAAAATGGGCCAGTTCCTTTATGGCTGTCTATGGGGAATTGGATTTGCCTTGTGTATTGACGATTATTTTAGGAAACCCCTCTTTTAACATTAGAAAACCCTTGCTATGGAATGCTGAGCCGTCACCACATTTAATTTTATTAAAAGTCCAGACCATTGATATACGTTAAGTGATAGCAGCCATGGCATAGTAGCATTGTGCTGCTGTATCGTGCGATTTTATGATTTGCCAGGAAGCCTCCAATTTTTCCGAAGTATTCTGCTCCATGTTGATTTATATGCAGTTGCTAAATATTAGTCACAGCAAGTATAAATGTTCATTCCGAATGTTGTCAGATCTCATTAAGATAGTGTGCTAAGTATGTGGATGGGGCTCCTGTTTACCCTCGCTGAGAGGAACAGTTTTTCATATATGATGGCTTATGTTTGGGTAATTAGTATTTTCTTCATGGCAAAGATTTCTGTTGTGTCGCATTTATGAAATTAAGGAATATCCACTGTCCAGGCCCCCTCCTTCTTCATACTGGAAACTCTGTCCTAAAAATCATCGTGTGTGAAAACAAAGATCAAAACTTAGCAGAAGACGACTTTTTAGTATACTGTTGAGACAACATGCAAATGTTAAAGAAGTCCTCCCCTGGAAAATGTTTTATTTTTATTTTTTTATTAATTGGTGCCAGAAAGTTAAACCTATTTGTAAATTATATAAACCAAAGAGAATGTACAGCTCACAACAAATGGTCCGAGGTTAACTGGGTACACCTGTACCCTCTGGTGAATAGGCAATAGAAAAGGAAATAGAGTCCCAGTCCTGCAAAGGTTGTGCAATGGATAGTTGGAAAAATATAATTATTATAAATTAGTAACTCATATGAATCTCTCACAGGGCCCATGTGATATAACATAAAATGTACATAGTATTAGACCATTTATATAAAAATAGAGACCTGTAAGATAAAAAAAAAAAATGTCCAATGTGCATGGAAGGACACTCCTGAACAGATAGATATTGCTGCAATAGTTCACATTCAGTAGCAGTTCGTATTCAATAGTACGGTATCTGATTAACTAGTGGTACCATGTACCGCTCACCGCTCCTTGTATGTTCACCGTCCACCGCTCTTTGTGAAAGCTCCGTTAATGCATGCAGGAGTAGCTGGTATACAGTAGATATCAAAAAATCTCCGCTGTAACAATATCCAGCCACGGTGCTTCAGACCAGGCGCGTGTAGACGGTAAATGCAAGCGGTGTCTGACGTAACTCAGTCAGCGGTTCTGTTTCAGCTGCAATCGGCAGCCGCGAAGCGCTGATGGTTGAAAGGGCTGGAGGCACACAGTGTTATGTGGAATGTGGAATAGTACCTGGCAGGGTACACAGATGGTAGTGTGCAAAATAGTACCTGGCAGGGTACACAGATGGTAGTGTGCAAAATAGTACCTGGCAGGGTACACAGATGGTAGTGTGCAAAATAGTATCTGGCAGGGTACACAGATGAGCGTCCACATATGAAGGTGGCTGGAACAGTTTAGTGGCTGAGGCGGCAAGATATTCAGTATAATAGCGGTCAGCCAATATGGAATATAGCAATCCAGGTGATACTTCTAAATGGAAAGTCCTTCCTTAGCACCTTGTTCAAACACTGCATACAGGCCAAACACGTTTCGGGGCATGGACAAGTGTGTACTGGCCCCTTCCTCAGTGGCTTTTTCTTACAAGAGATTTCTTAAGCCATTGAGGAAGGGGCCAGTACACACTTGTCCATGCCCCGATACGTGTTTGGCCTGTTTGCAGTGTCTGAACAAGGTCTCTCTTTTTATATAAATTGTCTAATACTATGTACATTTTATGTTCTATCACATGGGCCCTGTGAGAAATTTTATTTATTATAAAATGTATATTTTTCCAACTATCCATTGTACAACCTTTTTGGCTGAGGTACTTGAGGACTGGGAACTCTATTATTTCAGATTTTTAAATTACTTACCGGTATATTTAAAAATCTTAATCCTTCCAGTACTTATCAGCTGCTATATGCTCCTCAAGAAGTTATTTTTGAATTTCTTTTGTTTTACCACAGTGCTCTCTGCTGACACCTATTTCCATTTTAGGAACTGTCCAGAGCAGGATAGGTTTCCTATGGAGATTTGCTCCTTCTCTGGACAGTTCCTAAAATGGACAGAGGTGTCAGCAGAGAACACTGTGTGCTCAGACAGAAAGGAAATTCAAAAAGAAAAGAACTTCTTCTGGAACATACAGCAGCTGATAGGTACTGGAAGGATTAAGATTTTTTTAATAGAAGTCATTTACAAATCAGTTTAATTTGCTGGCACCAGTTGATTTAAAAATAAAAATAAAATGTTTTCCAGTGGAGTACCCCTTTAATATGTTAGAAACTTTAAATGGGTAGTCCCCATCTTGACCCTTATTGTATATGCACAGGATATGCTTTAACTATCTGATTAATGTGGGTCCCTCCTCTAGGACCCTTACCCATCCTGAGATCAAGGGCCCACTGTCCCTACCCTACCTATTTTGCTTAACTCCTATTGACTATTGGGAGTTACATAAACAACTATAACTGAACCACTCCGCCTAAATTGTAACTTTTAACCCAAGGCTTGACCAATTTGTTTGCAATCTAGGAGCCAGCAAAAAGATAGGGGCCTGGATTTTTATTTTTTTTTTCAAACAGACAGCGCAGTTCTTCAGCTTGATATCTGGTTGTTAAAACACATTTTGTCTTTATTTTCCCAGTTATATTTTTCACAGCTCGTACATCACTAACACTAACCCGCTTATCCTGTATGTAGGTAGATTGCCTTCTGTACGCCGACGGCACTTACCTTTTTACTGCACCCAGTCTCCTGTGCCCGTATACTGATTGGACAGTTCCCAGTCCATAAGATGACCTTCTATGGAGGAGCATGTGACGATACATGTGACTCTGCCGTCTCCACTTCACCTGCACTCCTTGCTTGAGCACAGTGTAACGCTACGGAGGAAGCAGAGTAATGAGTATAGTTACATGCTCCTCCTTAGGGTGCGTTCACACGGAGTAATTCAAGAGGAATTTACTCGAGTAATTCCTCTTGAATTCTCCGCTCCAAACTAATGCACATCTCCTCTGCCCATTGACTTTAATGTTATTTATGCTGGCCTGTTCACACTGCGGAAATTCTGCTAGCGGAATTCCGACTCTGAATTCCGTTCCACTTGAAGAAGGAACATGTTCATACTTCAAGCGGAATCCGCTAGCAGAAATCAATAGAAGTCAATGGTAAAAAAAAATTACAAGCTGTTGTAAGTTGAACTTATTGAACCTTACATTATTGTAATGTTTGACACAGAATACAGTTTAGAAACTTTTCTGAATATGAGATCTATGTGGTTAATTATATTGTACAGTATGAAGAGAGATAGTGAATGAGCGATTGTTACAGACCTTCATGTCTACTAATGGCTGATCGGGACTTTAAAGGAAATCTGTCTGCTGCAATTCACATTCCAAATGGCTGACATTGTAAGATAGCTGTAAGAACAAGGAGACACGTGGTACCTTTCATATGTCTGTCTGTGTTTCCATAATGTAGAAAAATTATTTTATTCTCTGACGACTAGTCAAATAGGTGGTCCCAAGCCCCTGAAGTATACTGAATGCCCTCTTTCTAAGTCAGCTGGAAGCCGAGCCCTGACTGTCAATCAAGTAGGGACAGTGATCGTGGGGGAGGGGGGCAGCAAAGAGGCATTTCACTCCACAGCACATCAGGGGCTTGGGATTGCCTATTTGACTCTTGGCACCAGAGAATAAAAGCATTTTCTACATTATGGAAACACAGACAGATATATAAAAGGTACCATGTGTCTACTTGTCCTAACAGCTATCTAACAGTGTAGTCTGTAATGTGAATTGCAGCTCACAGATTCCCTTTTAAATAAAAAAAAAAAAATTCTCAAAAAATTGTCATCATTTCCTAGTGGTATTTCAAACCCCCCCCCCCCCCCCCCAAGTTTGAAATCTGCAGTGCCATTTAATTACCAGTTGGGGGCACCCTAATATTATTTGTGCTGTCTCAATAAAATACAAATACTTTCACAGACGTTTTTTCTTATTATTTAAGTATAGATCCACCAAACATTAATGACTATCTATAAAGCAAATAGAAGAGATTTAGACCAATTTATCCAAAGGTTGTGGGGTAGCTGCAATTGATCAATACTGCAATATTCATATGAGTATTAAGGGCATAGTCCACCCGCACCTCATTTTGAGTGGAAAGCCATGCCATATGGCGTGGACTTTTCCCCTGCACATTAAAGCCTGTGTTATGGATAAAACAATCATATAAAGTCTGCATCTGAAACCACAGTGAAAATTTGCAGCGGATATCCGAGAGTTTGCTGAAGATTTTATGTATCAGAACTGCCACAGATTTTTTTTTCCAATAGAAAAATGCATTGTGTGAACTTCCTTTTAGCATTAACATTACCCCGTAACAAATCCCAGAAAATAGTATCACATAGAAATACAATACTTACTAATACGAGGGCTGTTTTTTAGTTGTCTGAGTGTTGTTGGGTAGTAGAGGATCTTATCGCGTGTAGTGTGTACTGACCTGTTATATCTGGACAGGATGTATATAGAGCTGGAATTGTAGAGGATCTTATCGCGTTTAGTGTGTACTGACCTGTTATATGGACAGGATGTAGGTAGAGCTGGATTAGTAGAGGATCTTATCGCGTGTATTTTGTACTGACCTGTTATATCTGGACAGGATGTATGTAGAGCTGGATTAGTAGAGGATCTTATCGCGTGTAGTGTGTACTGACCTGTTATATCTGGACAGGATGTATGTAGAGCTGGATTAGTAGAGGATCTTATCGCGTGTAGTGTGTACTGACCTGTTATATCTGGACAGGATGTATGTAGAGCTGGATTAGTAGAGGATCTTATCGCGTTTAGTGTGTACTGACCTGTTATATGGACAGGATGTAGGTAGAGCTGGATTAGTAGAGGATCTTATCGCGTGTAGTGTGTACTGACCTGTTATATCTGGACAGGATGTATGTAGAGCTGGATTAGTAGAGGATCTTATCGCGTGTAGTTTGTACTGACCTGTTATATGGACAGGATGTATGTAGAGCTGGATTAGTAGAGGATCTTATCGCGTGTAGTGTGTACTGATCTGTTATATCTGGACAGGATGTATGTAGAGCTGGATTAGTAGAGGATCTTATTGCGTGTAGTTTGTACTGTCCTGTTATATCTGGACAGGATGTATGTAGAGCTGGATTAGTAGAGTATCTTATCGCGTGTAGTTTGTACTGACCTGTTATATGGACAGGATGTATGTAGAGCTGGATTAGTAGAGGATCTTATTGCGTGTAGTGTGTACTTACCTGTTATATCTGGACAGGATGTATATAGAGCTGGATTAGTAGAGGATCTTATCGCGTGTAGTGTGTACTGACCTGTTATATCTGGACAGGATGTATGTAGAGCTGGATTAGTAGAGGATCTTATCGCGTGTAGTTTGTACTGACCTGTTATATCTGGACAGGATGTATGTAGAGCTGGATTAGTAGAGGATCTTATCGCGTGTAGTGTGTACTGACCTGTTATATCTGGACAGGATGTATGTAGAGCTGGATTAGTAGAGGATCTTATCGTGTGTAGTGTGTACTTACCTGTTATATCTGGACAGGATGTATATAGAGCTGGATTAGTAGAGGATCTTATCGCGTGTAGTGTGTACTGACCTGTTATATCTGGACAGGATGTATGTAGAGCTGGATTAGTAGAGGATCTTATCGTGTGTAGTGTGTACTAACCTGTTATATCTGGACAGGATGTATGTAGGGCTGGATTAGTAGAGGATCTTATCGCGTTTAGTGTGTACTGACCTGTTATATGGACAGGATGTAGGTAGAGCTGGATTAGTAGAGGATCTTATCGCGTGTAGTTTGTACTGACCTGTTATATCTGGACAGGATGTATGTAGAGCTGGATTAGTAGAGGATCTTATCACGTGTAGTGTGCACTTACCTGTTATATCTGGACAGGATGTATGTAGAGCTGGATTAGTAGAGATCTTATCGCTTGTAGTGTGTACTCACCTGTTATATCTAGACAGGATGTATGTAGAGCTGGATTAGTAGAGATCTTATCGCTTGTAGTGTGTACTCACCTGTTATATCTGGACAGGATGTATGTAGAGCTGGATTAGTAGAGATCTTATCGCGTGTAGTATGTACTGACCTGTTATATCTGGACAGGATGTATGTAGAGCTGGATTAGTAGAGGATCTTATCGTGTGTAGTGTGTACTGACCTGTTATATCTGGACAGGATGTATGTAGAGCTGGATTAGTAGAGGATCTTATCGCGTGTAGTGTGTACTGACCTGTTATATCTGGACAGGATGTATGTAGAGCTGGATTCATATTCTTGTGAAAGAAGAGTTAAATCGGATAATCACAAAACAACCATACTCATCCACTGTTTATTTCTCTCCTCTAGTAAGCTTGATTTGTCAGAATCTTCTATCTGTATTCCCATCCATCGGTCCTCAGAACAGCACATACCTATGCAAATTTCCTTCATTTGAATGATAAGTAGGCTAAGTACATGTAAATGAAATGCATACATCTGCAGTCAGAGCCCTGGCCTGCTTGTGACTCTCCAGGCCTGAAGTGCTCATCCCTTGCTTACAGCATTAATAACACCTGCACAGTTGGCTGGGACAGCGAGGCTAAGAAGGAGCTCCTTGTGTCTACTCCGAACAGGCAGAATGCCCTCTTCAAGTGCTAGACGGCTTTCACTGTTGCCCAGGACTTGGATGTTTCTCCACCCAGACCGCTATGAGTAGAGTGCTAATAATATAGCATTGCAGTAAATGTTTGCCATTATTGACTGAATTCTGAAAAGTGTTGTTTACCAGTGGTGGCTGCAGGTTACTCAGCACATGGTCTGTTAAAGGGGTACTTCCATAGAATACTTTTATTTTTTTTTATTTTTTTTTTTAAATCAACTGGTGCCAGAAAGTTAAACAAAAGTTAAACAGATTTGTAAATCACTTCTATTAAAAAATCTTAATCCTTCCAGTACTTTTTAGGGGCTGTATACAAAAGAGAAATCCAAAAAAAAATGCATTTCCTCTGATGTCATGACCACAGTGCTCTCTGCTGACCTCTGCTGTCCATTTTAGGAACTGTCAAGAGCAGGAGAAAATCCCCATAGCAAACATATGCTGCTCTGGACAGTTCCTAAAATGGACAGCAGAGAGCACTGTGGTTATGACATCAGAGGAAATGCATTTATTTTTTGGATTTCTCTTTTAGTATACAGCCCCTAAAAAGTACTGGAAGGATTAAGATGTTTTAATAGAAGTGATTTACAAATCTGTTTAACTTTCTGGCACTAGTTGATTTAAAAAAAAAAAAAAAAGTTTTCCATGGGAGTACCCCTTTAACACAAGTGATATTTTTTGTAAGGAGAATGGTAAGTGGTCACATCTAATATGAATTTTGATAATCGTCCGGCCAACTAGTATTTTACATCTGAACAGTCATGGCAGAATAAATGCCCCATGATCCCTCTTTAGTAATAACATTTCTGTTTTTTAAAACACATGAATGATATAAACACCTTTTCTATGGCCTAATTCACATGGGAATATTTTAGCCAGTATTGTGTATCAGTATTTATAAGGGTTACGTCCATTGACTTTAGTTGATCAAATGTAGTCTGCTATTGACAACGCCAGATCCGTTTCCTGTATGTATACTTTTTCTAAGAGCTGTATTTCGCAAACGTTCAGCTCTCATCCTTTGTCCTGCAGCACCAGGACTGGTGCGGACTACACCGGTGTAAGTAGATACAGCAAAGAAAGGTGTCCAGCGCTACTCCCGTAAAAAAAATAAAATAAAAAGTTAGCTTTATTTCATATACACCAAGGTACAAAACGGTAGGGTAGACAAAGGTGACTCGTTTCGGCTCGTCTGTGACTAGTCGTAACGCGTCACCTTTGTCTACCCTACCGTTTTGTACTTTGGTGTATATCAAATAAAGCTGACTTTTTTTTTTTTAACGGGAGCAGCGCTGGACACCTTTCTTTGCTGTATATACTTTTTCTACAATGCAAAAAAAAATATTAAATCCACAACATATACTTAGTGTGTCTGCATAAAATCTGCACCCAACGCTGAGGACTTAATGCTGAGGTATTTTTTGCAGATTGTATGCTTTGTCCAATGACTGAAAAAACAATAAAGTAATGTTAAAGAGGTTATCTGGGAGGAGGAAAACTACACCCTCCTCCCTGGCATCTTTAAAGGGGCACTGTCATTAAAATAATTTTTTTAGCATATGATACAGCAGGTAAAAAATATGTGACTTTTTTATGTCACTTTCATGGCCTTATAAATCTGGCCACTAAGGGTCTCCCTTCTGGTCCAGACCACATTCTGTCTGCTCAAAAGCACAGACTTGTGTCTCCTGCTGGACTGGCAGGAGACCAAGCTCAGGAAGTGCTTTCTGGCCATAGACAGTGAATAGTACTTACTCTCTGCCTGTGTGTGAAACAGGAAGAGAGCGAGTGTTATTCACTGCCTATGGCCAGACCAAACTTCCTGAGTTTGGTCTCCTGCCAGTCCAGCAGGAGACCAAAGTCTGTGCTTTTTAGCAAACCGAATGCAGTCTGGACCAGAAGTTGATAAAAGCATAATGCCGGAATGCATGCTGCTTTCTTGTATGCAGTATATGCTTCAATAAAGTAGTTCCTTATCAGCATTTTGGAGTGCCGGGATTCCTTTTACCTATATTGGACGAGAAGGGAGACCCCTAGTGGCCATATTTATAAGGCCATGAAAGTGACATATGAAGATGTTTTTTCTTTTTTTTTTTCTCGTTCTTTTTACAGGGAGCAAATTACAAATCTTATTTTTTTATCTGGTGTATCATATGCCAAAAAAATATTTTAATGTCAGCGCCCATTTAAATTAAAACTTACAAAACTGGGGCAGCATTACTGCTTTGCGATCATATGCAGGCAAAACCACGCCCGAACAATGTTGCCGTAGTATTGTCAACATACACCAAAGAACATTATGTAGACCAGTGATTCTCAACCTTTTTTGCCTGAGTACCCCTTTACAGCCCATTCAAAAAATATTGTACCCCAATATTAGAGACATTTTGTAATGATTATAGTATAATTCATATGCTTTACTTTCCTCTATAACAGGCCCCCTGTTCCTCTCCCTATCTCCCCAGTCCCTCTGATTTACAGGTGACATCTTCTCTAACCAGAGTTGTTTACTTTTCTTTTCTTCACTTTATAGCTTAGACCGCCATTAAGATTTCTCCCATACAAGACTTCTCCACAGAACCAGCCAAACAAACATTTTAGGCTTCTTTCTGCAGTACAACACCAACCTATTTACAAACTCCCCATGTTTATCCTAGATCTGAATAAATAAACTAATCGTATGAAATACTTTCATCTTTACATAGTTGAATGTGCTGACAACAAAATCACACAAAAATTCTGGAAATCAAATTTATCAACCCATGGAGGTCTGGATATGGAGTCACACTCAAAATCAAAGTGGAAAACCCCACTACAGGCTGATCCAACTTTGATGTAATGTCCTTAAACCAAGTCAAATGAGGCTCAGTAGTGTGTGTGTGGCCTCCACGTGCCCATATGACCTTCCTACAACGGCCGGGCATGCTCCTGATGAGGTGGCTCCTGGACAGTCTGTGGTGCAACGTGGCGTTGGTGGATGGAGTGAGACATGATGTCCCAGATGTGCTTAATCGGATTCAGGTCTGGGGAACGGGCGGGCCAGTCCATAGCATCAATGCCTTCCTCTTGCAGGAACTGCTGACACACTCCAGCCATACTATGTCTAGCATTGTCTTGCATTAGGAGGAACCCAGGGCCAACCGCACCAGTATATGGTCTTACAAGGGGTCTGAGGATCTCATCTCGGTACCTAATGGCAGTCAGGCTACCTCTGGCAAGCACATGAAGGGCTGTGCGGTCCCCCAAAGAAATTCCACCCCACACCATTACTGACCCACCGCCAAACCGGTCATGCTGGAGGAGGTTGCAGGCACTAGAACATTCGTCACGGCGTCTCCAGACTCTGTCACGTCTGTCACATGTGCACAGTGGGAACCTGCTTTCATCTGTGAAGAGCACAGGCCACCAGTGTCGAATTTGCCAATCTTGGTGTTCTCTGGCAAATGTCAAATGTCCTGCACGGTGTTGGGCTGTAAGCACAACCCCCAACTGTGGATGTCAGGCCCTCATACCACCCTCATGGAGTCTGTTTCTGACCGTTTGAGTGGACACATGCACATTTGTGGCCTGCTGGAGGTCATTTTGCAGGGCTCTGGCAGTGCTCCTCCTTCTCCTCCTTGCACAAAGGTGGAGGAAGCGGTCCTGCTGCTGGGTTGTTGCCCTCCTACGGCCTCCTCCATGTCTCCTGATGTACTATTCTGTCTCCTGATAGCTCCTCCATGCTGTGGACACTACGCTGAAAGACAAAGCAAACCTTGTCACAGCTTGCATTGATGTGCCATCCTGAATGAGCTGCACTACCTGAGCCACTTGTGTGGGTTGTAGACTCCGTTTCATGCTACCACTAGAGTGAAAGCACCGCCAGCATTCAAAAGTGACCAAAACATCGGCCAGGAAGCATAGGAAATGGGAAGTGGTCTGCGGTCACCACCTGCAGAACCACTCTTTTATTGGGGATGTCTTGCTTATTGCCTATAATTTCCACCTGTTGTCTGTTCCATTAGCACAACAGCATGTGAAATTGTCAGTCAGTGTTACTTCATGAGTGGACAGTTTGATTTCACAGAAGTGTGATTGACTTGGAGTTACATTGTGGTGTTTAAGTGTTCCCTTTATTTTTTTGAGCAGTGTATAAGAGATATGTCAGAAGATTGCATAGGTCAGGTGGCAGATATTCGAACACCTTATTGACAGCTATGGTCAAGGGACACACTTTCTGTTGTGTTTTCTATCCTATTTAATACATTGTCTCATTTAACAGAAGGCACAACCAAAAATCTGTCTGACTTAAAGCATTTTAAACTAAAAATCTGTCTGACTTAAAGCATTTTAAAGTAACGGATAGTGAGATAATTCTGACATCCCAAGGGTCCTGTTAAATGCAGTTTATGACAAATAGATTGGTTATAAGAAAAAAATAGCTAAAACCTGTTGCTCCTATTTTATATGGAAGTTTTAATAAATGTGCTTTTATGATATTCACAGAACAGAGGCCTTGCTCACTGGTTACTGGCACTAAGGAAGGTTAAAGGGGTACTCCACTGGCCAGCGTTCTAAAAATTTTGGGGGAGATTTATCAAAACCTGTCCAGAGGAAAAGTTGCTGAGTTGCCCATAGCAACTAATCAGATCGCTTCTTTCATTTTTGAAAAGGCCTCTGCAAAATGAAAGAAGTTATCTGATTGGTTGTTATGGACAACTCAGCAACTTTTCCTCTGGACAGGTTTTGATAAATCTCCCCCTTAGTTCCTAACACTGTGCTCGCGATGTGGGGTCGACCCTGCCCCCTCATGACGTCCCACCACGCCCCCTCCCATAGACTTGCTTTGAGGGTTCGGGGCGTGACATCACAAGGGAGCAGGGCCGACCCCCGCAGCGCGAGCACAGCGTTAGGAACTAAATGTTCTGAGCGCTGCCAGTGGAGTACCCCTTTAAAGGGTACCTTTCATCAAAAAAACTTTGGATATATTATAGATTAATGTATGCAGAATAACTTTCAAATAGCATGTTATTTAAAAAATATGCTTCTTTCTATTTAATTTTCCACTTTGAAAAAATTACCACTAGGGGTCTCCCTACCAGTCCTTTTTTTTATAGATTTCAGACTTATGCTGGAGTCCTTAATCTCAGACTGCAGCCGGGACACAGACAAGCTCAACACTGCTCCATGGTAGTGAGCAGTGGTGAGTTTGTCTGTGTTCCGGCTGCAGTCTGAGATTTAGGACTCCAGCATGAGTCTAAAATCTATATAAAAAGGACTGGTAGGGAGACCCCTAGTGGTAATTTTTTCAAAGTGGAAAATTAAATAGAAAGAAGCATATTTTTTAATAACATGCTATTTGAAAGTTATTCTGCATACATTAATCTATAATATATCAAAAGTTTTTTTGATGAGAGGTACCCTTTAAACCTGTTCCCACCATGATATAGACCAGCCACAGTACTATATGGGAGAGGTCGCACAGGAGCAAAATACTGATGAGCAGCTTCTAGAATTATCGCTATTGTTCACATGGGGCAGTAGCATGAAATGTCTTTTCTGTAAATGTTAGAAAAGTATTGTGTTGCGAGCCATTTCCAGGAGATTATAATTTCTCGTATTTAGAAACCATCCAGCCTCTCCAGGACTATTTGGTTTTTTGTGAGACTGTGTTGTTTCCTGAAATGTATTTCTCGCTCAAGAGCAGTTATAGGTCACTATTTCCAGCTTTACTGCTGGGAGCCAATTGAAAGTAATCATGTCACTCTGACCAGTGCAAATCAGAGTTTTCTTAAGTGTAATGTCAGATGTAGGATGTTTTTTTCTACATCTATATGATGTTTCAGTTGCTTTGGAAGCTAGCCTTTAGTTTTTATTTTTCACAATATCCTCAACATACAATATTTTCAACAAATAATGTTTTTTTGGACCATTGTAACATACAATGCTGCAAAAATTGTCAATGGCTGGAAGAACTGACCAATTAGAATGGGCATTCACTGGTAAAACCCCTGTATTACTGGAGTGCATGCACTGAATTCCTCTCTGATAGTCTATCTACAGTACAGCAGGGACTACATGTTCTGTACTACTCTTTTTATCTGTGCCAGAGTTTATCCTTTGCACAACAGGTAAGGGCAGCTCCATTTTACTTTTTAAGGACATTGCATGTACTGTACAGGACCCTGAAGAAGCTTCTGTCCTCTACATAGACAGTGATTTACAGCTTCTAGCAGCTCTTTTGAGTTATGGTCTTAAAGAGGTAGTCCAGTGGGGAAAAACTTATCCCCTATCCTAAGGATAGGGGATAAGTTTGAGATCGCGGGTGGTCCGACCACTGGGGCCCCCTGCCATCTCTCTGTACGGGGGCCAGGCTCTCCGGCCAGATAGCGGGTGTCGACCACCGCTCGAAGCAGCGGCCGACACGCCCCCTCAATACATCGCTATGGCAGAGCCGGAGATTGCCGAAGTCAGCGCTCTGGCTCTGCCATAGAGTTGTATTGAGGGGGCGTGTCGGCCGCTGCTTCGTGCGGAGGTCGACATGCCCCCTTCCCGCGGGCTGTAGGGGTTCCGTACAGCAGATCTCGGGGGGGGGGGGGGGGGCCCCAGCGGTCGGACCCCCCCCCCGCGATCTGCAACTTATCCCCTATCCTTAGGATAGGGGATAAGTTGTTCACCACTGGACTACTCCTTTAAGATACAATGGTTATCCTGGAACCAATTAATGTTGTAACCGAAAGGAACCAATTTAGAAGCTTTGGCTTCCTCTGGTCTCCCTGTCCTGTAAGGCTATGTTCAGATGGCAGAATTTCCACAAAACCGCACAAATTCCATTCTGCAAATCTTGCCGAGCGGAATTGCAGCAGAATTTCTGTGTTCTCAAAACGGAATTCTGCTGAAATCCCAAGCCACGTTCATTTCAATGGGATTCTGCCGCAGAATTCAGCAAAATTAAAGGGGTATTCCAGGATTTATTTTTTTTTTTTATTTGACTTAGGGCTGGGCAGTATGACCAAATATGTGTATCACGGTATTTTTGTAACTTATGGTGGTTCCACGGTATATAACGGTATCCCCCCCCCCCCCCCCCCCAAATTATCAGCCTAGCGCTGCGCTGTCCCCATCGGGGTAAATGCACACATAACACCCGCAAGCGCTGCCCTCCTCCTGTTTGTTGAGGGCTTCTGGAAATCTACACTGTACGCTGTATCCCTATGCCCGGGTAAACAAAATAAACTTTAACGCACATTCCTACGTTGGCCTAACGCTCTTCCTGGGGACAGGAACGTCGGACAGCCGTCAGCCTATCACCGGCCGCAGCGATGTTCCACCTCGGCCCGTGATAGGCTGAGCCCCCTGTCATGTAAGAAGCCAGCCGGCAGGAAGCAGATGAGGCCTGTATCGGACCAACGGGAGGTGAGGTAAAGTTTTCTTTTGCAGCCCGGGCATAGGGATACAGCGTACAGTATAGATTTCCAGCATCCCCCAACAACAGCGTTCGGGGGTCACATATCAGCGCAGTGCTGTGCTGATAACTCATTCATTCCTGAGGGGGAGGGGCCAAACCGGTATTGCGGTATGGGGAAAAATTAATATCGTGCAGCACAAAAATTTCGGTATTCGGTATGAAATGGTATACTGCCCTGTCCAAATTTGACTATGCTACAGGGGCTGTAAAGTTAGTGTAGTTCATAATATAGTGTCTGTACCTGTGTGTGACTGTTTTCTCACAAATCTTCTGTGATTTTCACTCCAATATTTATTTTTGCCAGCATACAAAATGTCTGTTGTCTCAGATTTTTCCCAGGTTGCAATGCGGCCGAGACCTGACTCACTAGTCAGCTGATGACAGGGAGCCTGTCTGCTTCAATGGGTGGAGCGATTGCTTGGTGGGAGAGAGATCAATCTGCAACTAATGCAACAGTTGTGGGCACCCTGATTAAAAAACACAGGTCTTTTGAATGGATGCAGCTCATTTATGTTTCAATGGGTGGGGTGGCTGATGTGTGGGAGGGAGCGAAATGGAATTGTGGGATTTGTAGTCAAAAAAAGAAAACTCAAGCAGGAAATACCAGTTCACAAAAAGCTAGCCACAGTGTTATGGTAATCTCATGACATAGCCATTTAGCCCCAAAACAAGCACAGATCCTTCCTTAGCATGTCCATTACTGTCTGCCAGGTACGTACTGAAATCACCTTATGGTGCATAACCCCTTTAAAGACAGGTCTTTAAATTTAGCAGAATGTGGAATTTCCATAGTGAAATTGCCGCCGTTGAAGTACTGCTGTGGGAAGGACAGTGTAATCCCATTGAAGTCAATGGGCCTTAAACTTCTGTGGAATTTCTGGCAGAATTCCCCGCAGAAATTCTGCCGTGCGAACAAAGCCTAAGTGGCAGACCAGCAGGGTTGGATCATTTTCTTCATAATTCATGCCTGTGGTATCCAGTAGATCCTAGATCACCTAACCTCATCTGTATAGTTCAGCAAACAGTCTAATATGAGGAGCTGATTGGAATTGGGAAATTAGACATTTCTGAAGCTTTCCAATAAATCCAAATCTCTCCTGCCCACAGTTTACATGGCTAACACAGGGTATTCTCTAGGGCAGTGGTTTTCAACCTGCGGACCTCTAGATGTTGCAAAACTACAACTCCCAGCATGCCCGGACAGCCGTCGGCTGTCCGGGCATGCTGGGAGTTGTAGTTTTGCAACATCTGGAGGTCCGCAGGTTGAAGACCACTGCTCTAGGGCTTTACTCTAATAAATTCACATCACTCGCTTACATGTTGGCCCACAGTTTACATCTTACATGGCTAACACAGGATATGAAACCACCACAAACTGTAAAAAAAATAAAAATAAAAGCCTTGGGAGTAACAATGCTCAGAGCACCTGGCAGAGGAGCAGGTTTCCTGGTGGTTAGAAATCTTTAGATGTTCGGCTTTTCCACAGAACACAGCAGTTTAGATAGATATAATAAAAATTGACATCTGTTGTGAATACCCAGTGTGTTGTGGTGAGATTTCTGTGCTTTTTGTGTCTGCTTTACTGAAAGCTATGTTTGTATTGGTGCATTGAATGTAGTCTAAATACCAGCAGTGTGTGCGGTCAGTGGGGAGCCATTGTTGCCCAAATTTCACTCTACAATGCAAGCATGGGGCACATCATAATGGCCCAGATTTATCAAACTGTGTGAGAGAAAAAGTGGAGAGATTTTCCCACAACAACCAATCACAGCTCAGCTTTCACTTTACCACAGCTCGTTAGCTGAGCTGTGATTGGTTGCTGTGGGAAAATCTCTCCACTTTTTCTCTCACACAGTTTGATAAATCTGGGCCATATGTGTTCTTAAAGGGGTTGTGCGCTGCCCTAATTTTCGAAGCTCCGCTCACAGCGTCCGGAAGTTCATTACTCTGAACGCCGTGTGCGGGCTTCCGTGTTCGCGGCCGCCGGGCGTGACGTCACGCCCGGCCCCTCGCCCGCCCCCTCGTGACGTTACGCCTGCACCCTCTACCAAAGTCTATGGGAAGGGGGCATGACAGGGGTCGCGCCCCCTTCCCATAGACTTTCGTTGAGGGGGCAGGCGAGACGTCGCGAGGGGGCGGGCGAGACGTCGCGAGGGGCCAGGCGGCTGCGAACATGGAAGCCCGCACACAGCATTCAGAGTAATGAACTTCCGGACGCTGTGAGCGGAGCTCCGAAAGTCAGGGCAGCGCACAACCCCTTTAAGCCTGACCAACCTATTCATTGGTAGGTGACTACAGATAAATTCATTATTATTATTTTTTTCTTTAAATAAAATAAATGTGGTTGCCCAGGACTGTCTCCTAACCAGTGTGCCTCCAGCTGATGCAAAACTACAACTCTCTGCATGCTGAGTTGTAATTATGCAACAGCTGGAGGAGGATTTCCACCTGTAGAAATCCGGCGTTACACGCGGACACACAAGATAACCGGCCGCAGCTGGGAGCTCGCGCTGCAGTCCCTCTGTGACTGCCATGACGGCGGTAGAGATAGGAGCCTGATAAGTGGGAAAAACCATTTTTATGTGATCACATATTTTACCAGGTTTCTAATATTTGCTTAGACTATTGCTTTATGCTACTTTCATAAAAGTTTTTAGTGATGTTTGTTTCTAAAGGGGCATTAAATGGTTGTCCAGCAAAACATTTTTATAAATAAATGCCACCTGTATGAAGTAAAATACCTAATCAGTGGTCCTTTTAACTTACAATATATTCAACATAAAAGGGTCTTTTCTGGACCACTGTAACTTGAAAACAGACTCAACATACAATATTACAGACAGTCCAGATCTGTGAAACATGTCAATGGCCGGAAGAACTGACCAATCAGAAGGGACATTTCACTGGTAAAACACCTGTATTACTAAAGTGCATTCAGGACTAGTTGTCTGGTAGCGCCTCCCTACAGTACATGGTGGTATTACATGTTCTGTACTACTCTACCTGTCCCTGGGTTAGCTGCTCCTTTTGGACACCAGGTGAGGGCGGCTCCATTTCATCTTTTTGGGACACTTTTTACTGTACAGGATCCTGAAGAAGCTAATGTCATCTATATAGACAGAGCCGCTGAAAGCTGTAAATCACTTTCTTACTTTTATATGTAAGAATTAGTTATCTACTTATTTTTTTTTTAATCCTCACTTTTTCCTATTTGTGGGTGACATTTTATGGGCTTTAGAACCAATTCCCAGGTTTTCATAGAGTTATGGTCTCAACATACAATGGTTTCAAGTTACAATGGTTGTCCTGGAACCAGTTATATTGTAACTTGAGGGACTACTCTCCTCAGTTTTCGTGGCGCCTGGTCCTATGCTGCACTTCTTCATACTGTGGTCAGTATGTCACGTTGCCACTTAGCCAATCACTGGCTGAGGTGGGACACCTCTATGGCTTTGGCGGGACACTTCTATATGTTAAGCTCTTCTTCATGTCACCCTTAGCATATCTAAATGGAAAAATATTGCTCTGGAACACCCAAGAGATAAATGAAGAAAGTGTTCTGCACACAAGTTAAAGGAGTACTCTAGTCCAGAGTATTCCTGCTCCGTTCTGCCCGGGCTGCAAAATAAATGAAAATGAACCCTCACTCACCTCCCTGGGTTCCCGTGGAGCGCCACTACAGCTGTTCGGTCCTCCGGTCCATCCTCTTCATACTTCCTGGTGTAACGAAGCGTCACATGGCGCTCAGCCTATCGCCGGCCGAGACTGAACATTGCGGTGGCCAGCGATAGGCTGAGCGCCATGTGACGCTTCGTTACACCAGGAAGTATGAAGAGGATGGACCGGAGGACCGAACAGCTGTAGTGGAGCTCCGCGGGAAGCCAGGGAGGTGAGTGAGGGTTCATTTTCATTTATTTTGCAGCCCAGGCAGAACGGAGCAGGAATACTCTGGACTAGAGTACTCCTTTAAGACCTTTTTAAGAAATTCAATTGTACCTGTTGAGTACATACTATACTGTACTGTAATACCAGTTCTCGCCAACGTAAATCTCAATTTTTTTTTTACTTGGCTAAAAGATATTGAAGGAGATTTATCATTATCAAAACGTATGGCTTTCATATGACAAATTTTTTTTCACCTACTTTTGCTTACAGACGACCTATTTATCAAATAGTCGCACAACCTTGGTAGATAAATCGCACGGAAGCAAAACCCAGGAAACTCGTTTATAAAAACATTTTTTAAAGCAGAAAAGTTTTCCCTTATGTTAATAGCCAGAGTTTTTTATCTACCCTTTATCACCAGTAGTGTTGCTAGAGAGTGACGGGGAGGGGGGCGTACCGCATCGGGTGATACCCTGACTGGCACTAAATAGCTGCACTCCAACTATCCCGTAACAACCCATCCACCCTCCTCAGAAATAAAAAAAAAATATTAAAAACATACTGTGCTGCACCATGAATATCCGTACTCTGGAGGCTTTTAATTTTGATACCGCATTTTGTGACGTTGGTGGGCGGAGTCTTGCGTCGCTGTGCTGAGGCCGGAGTTTACGTCAGGAAGGAAGACAGCGCCGCAGCAACAGGCACATAAACAATAATGAAGCCAAAAAAAAAAAACAGCTCGGTACGTTACCCACCTCAAAATGTGGATGAAGCTGTATTACTATGGATGTTTCTTTTTTAAAGGAAAAATTTTAGTGCCACATATGGGTTATTTACGTAGTCTGTAAAAATTCTTACACAATTATTTTGTTGCTTATTCTATTTTAACACAATATTAATTAAAAAATGTAGTGGGTACGCCAGCATATACGTGTCCTAAAATTAACAAGGTGTGCAGTGTGTATTTTCAACCCTAAAATTAATAGTTATTAGTAGGGATGTCCCGATACCGATACTAGTATCTGTATTGGGGCCGATACTATCAATTTGCATGGTATTGGGGACTCGTTTAATGTCCCCGATACCATGTCTGATACCTGCTGCCACTCCGCTGCCCTGTTCTCCCATCCTCCCGTCCGCTTCATAGTGTTCCATGGAGGAGCATGTGACACACACATCACTCCACCTCCTCACCTGCGCCCAGCGTAACGCTACGGAGGAAGCAGAGTGACGTTTATGTCACATGCCCCTCCATAGGACCCCATGATGCAGACAGGAGAACGGGGCAGTAGAGCGGCAGCACCCGACAGAGGACAGCCACAGGGGAGCTGTCTACAAGGGGGCTGCTGCTGCCGTCTAAAGGGGGCACCCTGCTGCTGTTTAAATGGGGGCCCACTATCTAAAGGGGGGCTGCTGTCTACAAGGGGTGGTCTGCTACTAATGTCTACAGGTTGGCTGATGTCTACAGGGGGGCTGCTGTCTACAAGGGGGGGGCGGGCTGCTGTCTACAAGGGGGGGGGCCTGATGTCTTCAAGGAGGGACCTGCTGTCTACAGGGGGCTGCTGTCTACAAGGAGGCCTGTGGTCTACAGGGGGGCTGCTGCTAATGTCTGCAAGGGAATACTCCCTACTATTAAAGGCAATCTTACAGCAGAGTCACCTGCACTAACTTGAATTTATAGGTAGATAGTGCAGGTGACCCGGTTTCTACCGCTGCTTACCATGTGGTCATCGGTTTCGACGCCAATGCAAATTCCCTGTTCTGCCCAATGGAGAAGAGAGAAATCTTAGCTCATACTACAGCAGCCGACTCCATTGTACACCACAAGGAACCCACATATATGGTAAACAGCGCCAGAAACCGCGTCACCCTGCTGTCAGATTCCCTTTAAAATAAAAGTACTCGTACTTGTTATCGGTGAGTACTAGAATTAAAGTATCGGTACTCGTACTCGGTCTTAAAAAAAAAAAATGGTATCGGGACATCCCTAGTTATTAGTTATATATTTTTTCTGTAATTAACATTAATGTACAGGGTGGGCCATTTATATGGATACACCTTAATAAAATGGGAATGGTTGGTGATATTAACTTCCGGTTTGTGGCACATTAGTATATGGGAGGGGGGAAATTTTTCAAGATGGGTGGTGACCATGGCGGACATTTTTAAGGTGGCCATTTTAAATCCAACTTTTGTTTTTTCAATAGGAAGAGGGTCATGTGACAAATCAAACTTATTGGGAATTTCACAAGAAAAACAATGATGTGCTTGGTTTTAACGCAACTTCATTCTTTCATGAGTTATTTACAAGTTTCTGACCACTTATAAAATGTGTTCATTGTGCTGCCCATTGTGTTGGATTGTCAATGCAACCCTCTTCTCCCACTCTTCACACACTGATAGCAACACCATAGGAGAAATGCTAGCACAGGCTTCCAGTATCCATAGTTTCAGGTGCTGCACATCTCGTATCTTCACAGCATAGACAATTGCCTTCAGATGACCCCAAAGATAAAAGTCTAAGGGGGTCAGATCGGGAGACCTTGGGGGCCATTCAACTGGCCCACGATGACCAATCCACTTTCCAGGAAACTGTTCATCTTGGAATGCTCGGACCTGACACCCATAATGTGGTGGTGCACCATCTTGCTGGAAAAACTCAGGAAACGTGCCAGCTTCAGTGCATAAAGAGGGAAACACATCATCATGTAGCAATTTTGCATATCCAGTGGCCTTGAGGTCTCCCGATCTGACCCCCTTAGACTTTTATCTTTGGGGTCATCTGAAGGCAATTGTCTATGCTGTGAAGATACGAGATGTGCAGCACCTGAAACTACGTATACTGGAAGCCTGTGCTAGCATTTCTCCTGCGGTGTTGCTATCAGTGTGTGAAGAGTGGGAGAAGAGGGTTGCATTGACAATGCAACACAATGGGCAGCACATTGAACACATTTTATAAGTGGTCAGAAACTTGTAAATAACTCATGAAAGAATAAAGTTACGTTAAAACCAAGCACATCATTGTTTTTCTTGTGAAATTCCCAATAAGTTTGATGTGTCACATGACCCTCTTCCTACTGAAAAAACAAAAGTTGGATTCAAAATAGCCGACTTCAAAATGGCCTTCATGGTCACCACCCATCTTGAAAAGTTTCCCCCCTCACATATACTAATGTGCCACAAACAGGAGGTTAATATCACCAAACATTCCCATTTTATTAAGGTGTATCCATATAAATGGCCCACCCTGTAGTGTCTTTGTTTCATGATGCAGAACAAGAACAGTTGTTAAAGTGGGTGTTAATGTCCTTTTCTGCTGATGTCTGCACTTTCTGTAAGCCAGGTTGGACCTGGAATACATATGCGACTTTTAAATGGAGATGGCACTTTTTTCTTCATAATTAGTGACTATCGCCTTTGATAAATATATGGCCACTGCAAAGTTTAAAAAAAAAATTACTATGGGAGCAGATTTCAGAAATGTGTTTTGGAGTAAGCAAAAATCAAAAAGTCGCTGCATGTATAGAAAAGTTGCACGTGCGCAAGTACATGCGCCTTTTTTACGCAAAAAAAAAAAATCTACGGAGCTTGATAAATCTCCTTCATTATTGTTTCTGATACACAATGTAAAATATTTTGTAGTGATACAACATTTGTTTATGTACCTAGCTAGCAGTGGGGAGGCCTGTGGTGGAGAAAAATAATGTGTACTAAGAAATTCTAGGGACAGTGGCTCTGATTTATTTATATTTATAATAACTGCCTGACATGGTCCACTTTACTAAGATATAACTTTTTTTCCACAGACATGCACTTATTTGGACACTATCCAGCTCACGATGACTTCTATCTAGTGGTCTGTAATGTCTGCAATCAAGTAGTGAAGCCACAAGTATTCCAGTCACATTGTGGTAAGCACATACTTACTAAACTTTTCTTTCTTTAGGCTATGTTGACACATAATTTTGTTCAAGCTTTGTTTTTTTAGCCATAAGATGAACCAGAAGCAAAGAAACAGATTTTTTTTCTTTTTATAAAAAAGGATGATTTTACAGTGTAGAACATGGCCTAATAATAACAATAATTATTTATTATCATTAGAGATGAGCGAACTTACAGTAAATTTGATTCGTCACAAACTTCTCGGCTCAGCAGTTGATGACTTATCCAGGCATAAATTAGTTCAGCTTTCAGGTGCTCCGGTGGGCTGGAGACTCTCTCCTAGGACTGTATCCACCTTTTCCAGCCCACCGGAGCACCTGAAAGCTGAACTAATTTATGCAGGATAAGTCATCGACTGCCGATGTATCGAATTTCCTGTAAGTTCGCTCATCTCTAATCATCTATAATATTTACACATTGACCTCCTTATTTCTCACACATCTGTCTGATAGTATTCCAGGAGAAGGTTGATCTAAATTTTAAAGTAGAAATTTGTTAAAGTGGTTCTAAATACAATGTATTCTCCTTTCCTGCTCCTGCACCAATGCTCTAATACACCCTGGTTCCTCTGCTAACTTACCTTGTTGATGCGCTGTCCCACTTCTTATGATGATTTGCTGCACCATCATCTTCATCCTGTCATTAAGGCTGTGATGTGTTCGAATGTCATCTGGAGTGTTGGGACAGATGTCATCGGGGCAGGTAAACGGAAGGACCAAAGCAATTGGAGAATTTGTGCTGGAGCATGCCAGTTAAGTATAGTGTTGTTTATTTCCACCCTGTCACGACAGCACCACCAGAGAGATTGACTCTTCCTCCAGGAACAGGAAACCTAGAGTACAAAAAGGATGCACATTCTTCTCTGCCTCAGTGGTTTCCTTTTCCTGCAGGAAGCCAGGAGTAGTCCATACCTCCGGTGGTATGGATATCGTGATGGTGGGGGTGTTTCGTGTTGTGCTCCCAGCAGCAGCATTCCGGCACTGCCACCCGCCTCCCTTCTCCCTCACCCCTCCAATCTGCCACGCGGTATCTGGGGGTGTTCGGAGCGCCTGTGGAGTCGCGCGGGGAGCTCTGCGGCTGCAGCCATATGGGAGGCCGGGCTACGAGGTCACGTACTGTGACTGCTGGGGAGGAGAGGGGCACACGTGACGACGGATGTGACGTCAGACGCCGCAGTCTGGGCCTTCCAGGGTGGCAGATTCAAAAAGGGAATCCTTTCTACCGCTCTGCCTCCATGACTGTCTCAGTTTTGTATTTCAAACTATCCATGACTGTCTCCGTTTGGATTTTGTCTGTTTGCCACCTACTCGTTTCCTGGTCACTAAATGTCATCCAAGGACCTTCAGGTCAGTCTTCTTTACAGGGAGAAGTGTTATCCCTAATAGAGAAAGGTGTTTTGGTTCCTGTACCTCCACAAGAACAGGGTTTGGGATTTTATTCTACTCACTTTCTTGTGGGGAAACCAAATGGAATGTTCAGGGTCATTATTAACCTCAAGCCTCTAAATCGTTGTTTGATTTATAACCGTTTTAAGATGGAGACAATAAAATCCACCGTTAACCTATTGTTTAAGGATTGTTTCATGTTGTCTCTAGATTTGAAAGATGCATACCTGCATGTCCCTATTCACATAGATTATCAGAAATATTTAAGGATTGCAGTTTTTGTAAATTCTCAACTCCTTCATCTACAGTTCTGAGCCCTGCCCTTTGATATCGCCATTGCTCCAAGGGTATTTACAAAACTAGTTGTAGAAATGGCGGCCCATATCCGAGAGGGGGAAGGGATTTTTATTCCCTATCTAGACAGCTAGAATCAGAGATAAAAGTGAAAAAAAAATTTGACCCGTAAGTTGGGGTGGTTTAATTAATTGGAATAAATCTTCCCTTACGCTTACTCAACAAAGTTTTTTGGGTTATCTTGTTTGACTCTTCAGTACAAAAATCTCCCTCTGGCTAAAATAGAAAAGATTATCTCTTCAGTCAGTGAGATTATTAGATATCCCTGTATTTGTATTAGGAGGGGGATGTCAGTTTTAGGTTCGTTCACAGCGGTCATCCCAGCAGTTTCCTGGGCCCATTTTCACTCTTGAATTTTACAATTAGAGCTCCTTGGGACCAGTGGCGGATCCAGGGGGGGCAACGGGGCAATTGCCCCCCCCCCCCCCCCCCCGAGATTGCTGCCCCCCTCCCCCTAGCATGGTGGAGCCGAAGCTGTAAGCTCCGACTCCACCATTCACTAACCTTGGTTGTCACACGCTGTGAGTACACAGCATGTGAGCTGCGGGGACGCGATCCACTGCAGGCCAGCGCGATGACGCCACATCATCGCGCCGGCGCCCGGAGATTCCGTCCCCGCGGCCAGCATACTGGAAGTACTAAAAAGTATGCTCAGGGCCCAGGGGATTAGGGGGACAGAATATGTGCCACTGTTAAGGGCACTATATTGTACAGGAGGAGGGGGAGGGGGATTTAAAAACTTGAGGGGGGGGGGAAAGGGAATTTTTAATGTGAGGGGCTGCAGGGCAAAGCACTGGGGGCACTGTATGTGAAGAGCACATGACAGGGGGGCCCCCTGTGCTGTGCCCCTCACATATAATGCCCCCTGTGCTGTGCCCCTCACATATAATGCCCCCTGTGCTGTGCCCCTCACATATAATGCCCCCTGTGCTGTGCCCCTCACATATAAATTATAAATTATATGTGTGGGGCACAGCACAGGGGGCACTATATGTGTGGGGCACAGCACAGGGGGCACTATATGTGTGGGGCACAGCACAGGGGGCACTATATGTGTGGGGCACAGCACAGGGGGCACTATATGTGTGGGACACAGCACAGGGGGCATTATATGTATGGGGCACAGCACAGGGGGCATTATATGTATGGGGCACAGCACAGGGGGCATTATATGATATAATGCCCCCAGTGCTATGCCCCCTGTGCTGTGCCCCACACATATAATGTCCCCTGTGCTGTGCCCCACACATATAATGCCCCCTGTGCTGTGCCCCACACATATAATGCCCCTTGTGCTGTGCCTCACACATATAATGCCCCTTGTGCTGTGCCTCACACATATAATGCACCCTGTGCTGTGCCTCTCACATATAATGCCCCTATCATGCGCCCCTCATATATAATGCCCCCATCCTGTGCCCCTCATATATAATGCGCCATCATGCGCCTCTCACATATAATGCCCCCTGTGCTGTGCCCCTCACATATAATGCTCCTGTCACGTTCCCCAAACATATAATGCCCCCTGTGCTGTGCCCCTCACATATAATGCCCCCTGAGGGGACAGGACAGGGGGCATTATATGTGAGGGGAGCATGATGGGGGCAAAGAACTGGGGCATTATATGTGAAGGGCACAGCATGGGGCATTATATGTGAGGGGCGCATGATGGGGGCATTATATGTGAGGGGCAAAGAACAGGGGCATTATATGTGAAGGACACAGCACGGGGCATTATATGTGTGGGGCATATGACAGGAGCCTTATATGTGAGGGGCACATCACGGGGGGCATTATGTGTGAGGGGCACAGCACAGGGGGCATTATATGTGAGGGACGCATGATGGGGGCATTATATGTGAGAGGCGCATGATGGGGCATTGTATGGGAGGGGTAAAGTACGAGGGAATTATATGTGAAGGGCACAGCACAGGGGGCAATATATGTTAGGGGCACAGGGCATTATTATTATGTGGGGGGAACAGGACGGGTCATAATTATTATATGAAGGGGCACAAGATGGGGCATTATTACTATATGTGAAGGCACAGAGTGTTCTGCATTTCAGAAGTATAGTGTATATGATGAGGAATTTCTGGGGTGGTACGTTTTTTTATGGGCCACAATACATTTGGGTATTTTATTCAGAGGGTGTACTGCACAGCAAGTTATATTCAGAGAGTGCAGTGTGTGGTAGTATTATATTCAGAGAGTGCAGTGTGTGGTAGTATTATATTCAGAGAGTGCAGTGTGTGGTAGTATTATATTCAGAGGGCACAGTGTGTGGTAGTATTATATTCAGAGAGTGCAGTGTGTGGAAGTATATTCAGAGAGTGCAGTTTTTGGTTGTATTATATTCAGAGGGCACAGCGTGTGGTAGTGTTATATTCAGAGGGCACAGTGTGTGGTAGTATTATATTTAGAGGGCGCAGTGTGTGGTAGTATTATATTCAGAGGGTACGGTGTGTGGCGGTATTATATTCAGAGGGCACAGTGTGTGGTAGTATTATATTCAGAGGGTGCAGTGTGTTGTTTATTCAGGGGGTACAGTGTGTCAGAATTATATTCAGAAGGTGTGTGCCAGTATTATATTCGAAGAATACAGTGTCTGGCAGGTTTATAATAATTATTGTTTTCATATAGAGGATCAGAATCTGCTGACATAGTGAGGAGCCATCTGGGCATCAAGTTCTGCAGAGAGAACATTTAGCTGGAACAAGTCATGGCGGTATGTACCAGCTGAATTAGATAAGGAAAGACTATAGAGAAGACGTCACCTGTAGTCACTGATATCATTGTGTATCCTCCTCACTATTTCCCATCAGAGCTGGAGTCACTTGTAAGTTATGCAGTAATGATGGGTGAAACAACAACTCCCAGCATCCCCTTACCACTGCTTAGGTCATACTGGAAGCTGTAGTTTTAAATGGTAAAAACTTCTTTAGCACTTTCTCATTCTGTGGCAATTGGTATATTTGATTATTATTCTGACATGTGAACATGGCCATAGAGTCTTACACAAGGTCAGGACTGTATGATACATTTAATATTATTGTAAGTTCCGTAAGCAACATATTATTATTTTCTGTCCGCCAACACAAAATACTCTAATAGTGCCCCTCCCGAGACTCGACTCTGGATCTGCCCCTGCTTGGGACTTGGGATGGTTCACAGCAAGATTTGGATAGACGTATTGTGTTGCCCCCTCAAGTGCTGGCTTCTTTAGACTGGTGGTTAGTGAGTGATAACCTTTCTAATGGTGTAGATTGGGTTTGTCAGGACCCTGTAGTCGTCACTACTGATGCCAGCCCTTGGGGATGGGGTGCTCATTTGGATAATCGTAATTTTCAGGGCCTCTGGGAGGATGAGGTGATGGCTAAATCCTCTAATTTTAAGGAGCTTTTACCAGTGTCTCGGGCTCTTGAATCAGCTAGTCATTTTATTAGTGGCTCTAATGTAAAAAATATTCTCTGATAATACCACTACTGTGTCTGTCATAAATAGGCAGGGAACTGAGAAGTCAATCCTTTATGAATTTGTCTTTTCAGGTCCTGTCCTTTGCAGAATCCCATCTAAAAACAATCTGTGCAGTGCATATCAAAGGGGAACTCAATACCAGGGAAGACTTTCTAAGCCGCCAATTAATTCATCAGGTAGAATGGAGGTTAAATCCAAAAATATTATGGGGAACCCCTCAAGTGGATCTTTTCAATACCAGGCACAACAGACAGGTCAGAGACTTTCTTTCCCTGAGCCCAGCAGACAGACCTTTGGCAGTGGACGCACTATCCCAGACTTGGGATTGGGACTTAGCCTACGCCTTTCCTCCCCTTGCTCTTATTTCCAGAATTATAAGGAAGATCAGAGAGGACAGAGCAACAGATATCTTAATTGCCCCTTTCTGGCCACGGAGAGCCTGGTCCTCCTGTCTAAGGACTATGGCCCAGATTTATCAAACTGTGTGAGAGAAAAAGTGGAGGGATTTTCCCACAACAACCAATCACAGCTCAGCTAAAGAGCTGTGGTAAAGTGATAGCTGAGCTGTGATTGGTTGCTGTGGGAAAATCCTTCCACTTTTTCTCTCACACAGTTTGATAAATCTGGGCCTATGTCTCTAACAGACCCCTGGGTTCTCCCAGAAGTCCAGGATCTACTCCGCCAAGGCCCAGTCCTTCATCTGGATGTCCCCAACCTTCATTTGACGGCTTGGCTCTTGAAAAGATAATCTTGAGGTCCAAGGGACTTTCAGGCGTAGTCATATCCAATTTACAATACATTACAAAACCAGTGACTACAAAGATTTATTTTAGAATTTGGAAAAAGTTTTTGTCATTCTCAGATTCTACCAAGTTAGATTTGGATAAGCCAAATTTTGCCTTTATCCTTGATTTTTTACAAAAAAGACTTGAGAAAGGGTTAAGGGCTGCCACCCTTAAATTACAGGTAGCTGCTATTGGGGTGTTATATGGCCAGAAGATTGCTAATCATTCCTGGGTGGTGAGATTTTTTAAGTCCGTTATCAGAATGCAGTTATCCAGTCCGCAAGTTGCTTGCCCTTGGGATCTTACTTTGGTGCTTAACTCTCTCTCTGCAGGAGTCCCTTTGAGCCTTTGTCTTCTATACCCCTGGAGATTTTAGTCTAGAAAACTGCCTTACTTATAGCTGTCACATCAGCTAGGAGAGTAGGGGAGTTAGCGGCCCTGTCTACTAGAGATCCCTATACTTAAATCTTAGATGATAGGATTATTTTAAGACCTGATCCTGCTTTTCTACCTAAAGTCTACCTAATTTTTCACAAGAGGTGGTCCTTCCTTCCTTTGCGAATCCATCTTCAGAAGGTGAAAATCTGTTCCACATGCTTGATGTCCGCAGATGGGTTATAGAATGTTTAGAAAAGACCAAAAATTTTAGAAAATCAGATAAATTGTTTATTCAGTTTGCAGGTCCCAATAGGGGTAGTAGTGTTAGAGCAGATACTATTGCTAGATGGGTTAGGCAGGCCATTGTTGCAGCTTATTCCTCTGCAGGTCTGTCTCCTCCAGCCAACCTGAGAGCCCACTCTACTAGAGCTGTCGCCTCATCATGGGCAGAGAAAAGAGGTGCTTCTATTGCTCGAATCTGTAGGGCGGCTACTTTTTATTTTGGCACTATAGACTCAGGGCTGTCTATCCTCCTTGGCTTCTGGGCGCAAAGTTCTTCAGGTGGTAGTCCCTCCGTAATACTTCTCGGGTATTTTCTCTGGTGGTGCTGTCGTGACGGGGGAGGGGAGGGAGGGGAAGGTAATTGCTCATAGGTAATTCTATTTCCTTGTAGTCGAGACAGCACCACGTACTATTCCCACCCTTCTTCTTCTTCTCACATGGAGTGTGTTCACTGTGGTGTTGCAAAAATAAATAAATAAATATATATTTGTTATGCATATACAGTGGTCCCTCAACATATGATATTAATTGGTTCCAGGAGAACCATCATATGTTGAAACCATCATATGTTGAATACATATCTCTATGGGAAACTGCTAATTGGTTCTGGGATGACCATTGTATGTGGAGTGTATGGGGAGAGTTTAACAAACCAGGGTGCCTCCAGCTGTTGCACAACTACAACTCCCAGCATGCATGTACAGCCATGGACTGTCTGGGCATGCTGAGAGTTATAGTTTTGCAACAGCTGGAGGCACACTGATAGGGAAACATTGATGTATGGGGTGTATAGTGTGTACATGTATTGTATGTGATGTGTGACATCGCATACATTACTGTACAGTTCTTTAAATACCTTCAGGGGGGACAGAATGTCCTCCATTACGATCCTGCCGACTACAGCTCTATAGGAAAGGAAGGGGAGGGCAGCCAGCAGCTCATTGGATGCCACACAGTAGCATCATATGTCGATGCTGCCTTCAACATACGATGGGCTCTGAGAGGCCATCATATGTTGAAATGATCATATGTTGAGGCCATCATAAGTCGGGGGGTCACTGTAGTATTGTTTTTTTAACCTTATGTAGGATACTTCTTGAGTCTTGGTAATGCACTGAGGCAGAGAGGGATGTGCATCCTTTTTGTACTCTGTTTCCTGTTCCATTTTTTTTTTTTTTTTTGTGAAGAACAGTGTTTCTTCTTTGAACATATTCTCTATTACCGTATATACTCGAGTATAAGCCGAGTTTTTCAGCACGATTTTTCGTGCTGAAAACATCCCCCCCGGCTTATACTCGCGTGAACTCTCTGCCCTCAGTGGTCTTCAACCTGCGGACCTCCAGATGTTTCAAAACTACAACTCCCAGCATGCTGGGAATTGTAGTTTTGAAACATCTGGAGGGTCCGCAGGTTGAAGACCACTGCCCGGGCCTTCGTCAACATCCAGCCCCCCCCCCCCCCCCCCCCCTTAGTTTTGTACTCACCTCCGCTCGTCGGGATGTTCGGGTGAGCTGGTCCGGGCCATCTGTGCTGCAGGACCGTCCGGTGGGGAGGGATAGTCGTTCCCGGCTGTCCATCTTCACCGGGTGGGCCTCTTCTCCGCGCTTCGGGCCCGGCCCCGGAATAAGGACGTTGCCTTGACGACGACGCACAGGGACGTTGCGTCCCTGTGCGTCGTCGTCAAGGCAACTTCATTATTCCAGGGCCGGGCGTGGAGAAGAGGCCCGTGAAGATGGACAGCCCGGAACGACTATCCCTCCCCACCGGACGGTCCTGCAACACAGATGGCCCGGACCAGCTCACCCGAACGTCCCGACGAGCGGAGGGGAGTACAAAACTAAAGGGGGGAGGGGGGGCTGGATGATGACGAAGGCCCGGGCAGTGGTCTTCAACCTGCGGACCTCCAGATGTTTCAGATGGCTGTCCGGGCATTCTGGGAGTTTAGTTTTGGAACATCTAGAGGTCCGCAGGTTGAAGACCACTGTTAAATCAGACATTGACAAGCGGTGATGATGAAGTGGGTGGTGTGGGATGATGACAGGGTAATGATGAAGGGGGGGATGATGACAGGGTAATGATGAAGGGGGGGGATGATGACAGGGTAATGATGAAGGGGGGGGATGATAAGTGATGATGATGACAGGTGATGATGATGACAGGTGATGATGATGATGATGACAGGGGGATGATGTATTTCCCACCCTAGGCTTATAGTCGAGTCAATAACTTTTTTCCTGGGTTTTTGGGGTGAAATTAGGGGCCTCGGCTTATATTCGGGTCGGCTTATACTCGAGTATATACGGTAGATAATAGAACTTTAGGTTCACAGTAGAAAAGGGGGACATATGTCTGTGGTATATCTCAACAAATTAACATAGCATAAACCTTTGTAGGCCCCTTTACTTTATTTAATAAAACAGTCTTACGACCATCTGATCCATTAGAATATATAGTTTTATTTTGTGGGAGTCAAAAACTCAGCAGATCGCACTGTAATGTCCCAAAAAACAAACAAAAACACATTAATTTGGGAATGGACCAAACAATATTAAAGAACTCCGCCCCTGGCATCTTATCCCCTATCCAAAGGATAGGGGATAAGATGTCAGTTCGTCGCGGTGCCGCTGCTGGGGACCCCGGGGATCGCCGCTCCGGCACCCCGCTATCATTACAGCACAGAGCGAGTACGCTCTGCACGTAATGACGGGCAATACAGGGGCCGGAGCAGCGTGACGTCATGGCTCCGCCCCTCATGACATCACGGCACGTCCCCTTAATGCAAGTCTAATGCCCCCTTAATGCCACGCCCCCTTCCCTTAGACTTGTATTGACAGGGGTTGGCCGTGACGTCACGAGGGGCGGTGCCGTGACGTAATGATGCTCCGGCCCCTGTATTGCCCGTCATTACGTGCAGAGCGAACTAGCTCTGTGCTGTAATGATAGCGGGGTGCCGCAGCGGCGATCCCCGGGGTCCCCAGCAGCGGGACCCCGGGGATCTGACATCTTATCCCCTATCCTTTGGATAGGGGATAAGATGTCTAGGGGCGGAGTACCCCTTTAACTAGTAGACTACATTTAGTTTTATTAAAGTTAATAGGTAAACTACCGTAATCTTTATTTTTAAAGCATTTTAAGAATTGAGAATTGTTTTTTTATTTTTTACACATTTTGTCCCCCAGTAATTTTTTTCCAGTTTTTAGGGTTACAGCAAATGCTAACATGCAATTTGCAAACAAACAAGTTTTTTGGACTCTAAATGGCCTGAAGTAAATGCCAAAATGTGTTCCAAAAAACAGCACAAATGAAGTCCCTTGTTATTTATAGCATACCTCTATTGATGGTGCTGGCAACAGGATAGCTGTTGAGATTTAGTAGCAACTTCAGAGCCTGAGATTAATGCAATGTGGAAACTACTTTGATAGACTTGCATGGGACTTCCGGCAGATACATCTGCAGATCGCGTTAGTCTCGGGGTAAATCTCTGGCCTTGAGGCTGCCACAAAATATAATCTGATATCCTGCCATTGGGACCATCATTGGAGGTATGTTTTAACTTTTCAGATATTATAATTACGGTCGTGAAATTAAGTGATATATGAATTGATGTTTTCCCTCTGAATTCAGTGCAGCTCAACGAGGGGAAAAATAATCTGTTTCTGAGACTTAAAAAAAGAGATTTTTTACAATGAGATGGAAAATACAGTGTGCAAAGATACTCTACCACAGCCTAAAATATCTGGTCCAGTTGATAACAATAATAATGTTATTAAATTGTCACCAATCCTGAATACTTTTCTACAGTCTGTTTTTAAATATCACCTTACATTCACATAACATTTTAGCCCTTTTATCAGATCTATGTCAGGAACCTGTTAAAACCAGAAGTTAGAGTGCCCATTAAAGGGTACCTTTCATCAAAAAATCTTTTGATATATTATAGATTAATGTATGCAGAATAATTTTCCAATTGCATGTTATTAAAAAATATGCTTCTTTCTATTAATTTTCCACTTTGAAAAAATGACCACTAGGGGTCTCCCTACCGGTCCTTTTTTTTTTTATAGATTTCAGACTCATGCAGGAGTCCTAAATCTCAGACTGCAGCCAGAACACAGACAAACTCGCCACTGCTCACTGCCAGGGATTTTTTCTGTGTCTCGGCTGCAGTCTGAGATTTAGGACTCCAGCATGAGTCTGAAATCTATAAAAAAAAAAAAAGGACTGGTAGGGAGACCCCTAGTGGTCATTTTTTCAAAGTGGAAAATTAAATAGAAGGAAGCATATTTTTTAATAACATGCAATTGGAAAGTTATTATGCATACATTAATCTATAATATATCAAAAGTTTTTTTGATGAAAGGTACCCTTTAACTTGTCTAATTGGGACTGCTTTTGGTCCATTTTCCAAACGTATGCTCTTTTTTTTATTTTTTCATTTTTTTTACTGTAGGACACTTTTCGGAGTATCCCAAAAGAGGCTTATACATTCAGAATATGGACCAGAGTCACATTTAGACTACTTTCCAACCATTAAAGGGCATGTTGGGCTATACGTAGTCTTCCTTTTTGACAGCTTTCGGACATAGGGGCAGAAGGATTAACATCAGTCATGTGAATGTAGCCTAACCTATGCATTGCTGTTTTCATTATTTGTTTATAATGAAGCTTTTTGCCATATGTCCTTGCTGAATTTATTGATATTCACATTTTCTGTAGCTCATTTAAAACAGCAGATTCTTCAGGAATGATGGAAGAATGCAGTGTTTGGAATTCTTTTTAACATTCCACATAGAATACCTCTAAAATATGCAAGTTTACTTTGCTTATACTATGTATACTATGTGATACTTTAACTAAAAACCTTTTACTTACTAAAAGGAAAAACACTGGACAGGGGTGTGTTCATATCATCATGTTAGTGATGTATTCTTGGCGTACACGCTGGGAAAAGTGCCCAATGCTAATGCCCTTTCACCCTACAAAGGGCACTAAAGTCTCTTTTTGGCCTTGCTTGGTCCAGTATATGTTGCTATACCACAAAATGGATGAAATCTTTTAAATGGTATACAGTGTAAAATCTACCGTGCAGTATATGTTTTTTTTTTATAAAGGGACCCTATGAGGAACTGTCAGGAACTTTTTTTAAGCATATTTGTCAAACAGAAGGCTATAGCATGAAGTGAACAGGCCCTTAAATTGGAACTATAGCTACCAATATCAGACAGCTGCTTACAAGGCAAATAACATTGCGGGTGCATAAAGGGGCATAAATGCACACAACATGGACATGGTTCTGCCACTTTACAAACCACTAGTTAGATAACACATGGATTATTGTGTACATCAATATTAGACTGATGAACTTCTTAATCCTGGCACCCTGATAACCAGCTGTTTCACGTGTCTGCAAAGCTTGTGCAAACCTTGTAGCCTCTTAAATGTGCTTGTACTTGCATCGCCGTACTATTGGAACCATTGGTGCAAAGAACTGCTGCATTGCCCCTTCAAACAGTTGATCAGGGGAAGTGTCAGGAGTCGGTGCCCCAGCTAATCTGATACTGATGGCCTAACCTGAAGAAAGGCCATCAATTTTTTTAAGCTGGATAACCCTTTCAAAACAATTAAAGGAGTACTGCAGCCATAGACAACTTATCCCTCAGCTGCAGGATAGGGGATAAGTGTCTGATCACAGGGGACTGACTGCCGGGGCCCCCCATGATCTCCCATACAGGGACCCCGCGCTTGGCTCTGCGTGTCTAATGAGGTAAGAGGTTGACAGACACGCCCCCTCTATTCAGCTCCATGGGAGAGGTGGGGATGCACGAACGCTGCATCTCTGCCTCTCCCATAGAGATACATGGAAGGGGAATGTCTGCTGCCACCTGCACATGGAGAGCCGCGGCAGAGCCAGGGCCCTGTACAGAAGATTGCGGAGGGTTCCAGCGTTCGGATCCCCTATCCTGCGGATAGGGGATAAGTTGCATTAAGCTGCAGTACTCCTTTAACGACAATTGACGTAAATGTGCTGTGGTACTTAATGCACCATGACGTACATTTACGCGCCGCCATGACCGCCAGCATCGGATTGGTGCTCATATCATGCGCGGCAGGTCCCGGCTGCTATACGCAGCAAGGGACCCGCCGATAATGGCGGACATCCACGATCGCGTGGATGTCTGCCATTAACCCCTCAGATAGCGTGATCAATACAGATTACGGCATTTGCGGCAGTGCGGTTCTTTATATGGATGATCGGAACCCCCACAGCGCTGCCACGGGGATCCAATCATTCAGCATGGCGTCCGGAGGTTCCCTCACCTGCTTCCGGCTGTCTCCAGGGGTCTTCTGCTCTGGTCTGAGATCGAGCAGACCAGAGCAGAAGATAGCTGATAACACTGATCAGTTCTATGCCCTATGCTTAGCACTGAACAGTATTAACAATGAAAGGATTGCTATAAATAGTCCCCTATGGGAACTATTAAAGTGTAAAAAAATAAATAAAAAAAAGGTAAAAAATTTGAAAAATCCCCTCCCCCCAATAGAAAATGTAAATCATCAGTTTTTCCCATTTTACCCCCCAAAAAACATAAAAAAACATTGGGTATCTCCACATGTGTGAAAGTCTGAACTATAGAAATATATTGTTAATTATCCTGTACGGTGAATGGCGTAAACTTAACCCCTTCAGGACCAAGCCCATTTTGGCCTTAAGGACCAGAGCGTTTTTTGAACATCTGACCACTGTCACTTTAAACATTAATAACTCTGGAATGCTTTTAGTTATCATTCTGATTCCGAGATTGTTTTTTCGTGACATATTCTACTTTAACATGGTGGTAAATTTTTGTGGTAACTTGCATCCTTTCCTTGTGAAAAATCCTAAAATTTGATGAAAAATTTGAAAATTTTGCATTTTTCTAACTTTGAAGCTCTCTGCTTGTAAGGAAAATGTATATTACAAATAAAAAAAATTTTTATTCACATATACAATATGTCTACTTTATGTTTGCATCATAAAAGTGACGAGTTTTTACTTTTGGAAGACACCAGAGGGCTTCATAGTTCAGCAGCAATTTTCCAATTTTTCACAAAATTTTCAAACTCACTATTTTTCAGGGACCAGTTCAGGTTTGAAGTGGATTTGAAGGGTCTTCTTATTAGAAATACCCCACAAAAGACCCCATTATAAAAACTGCACCCCCCAAAGTATTCAAAATGACATTCAGTCATCATTTTAACCCTTTAGGTGTTTCACAGGAATAGAAGCAAAGTGAAGGAGAAAATTCACAATCTTCATTTTTTACACTCGCATGTTCTTGTAGACCCAATTTTTTTATTTTTACAAGGGGTAAAAGGAGAAAATTTATACTTATATTTGTAGCCCAATTTCTCTCGAGTAAGCACATACCTCATATGTCTATGGAAAGTGTTCGGCGGGCGCAGTAGAGGGCTCAGAAGGGAAAGAGCGATAAGGGGATTTTGGAGAGAACGTTTTTCTGAAATGGTTTTTGGGGGCATGTTGCATTTAGGAAGCCCTTATGGTGCCAGAACAGCAAAAAACCCTCACATGGCATACCATTTTGGAAACTAGACCCCTTGAGGTACGTAACAAGGAATAAAGTGAGCCTTAATACCCCACAGGTGTTTCACGACTTTTGCATATGTAAAAAAAAATATTTTTTTTTCACTAAAATGTGTGTTTCCCCCCAAATTTAACATTTTTCCAAGGGTTAATAGCAGGAAATACCCCCCAATATTTGTAACCCCTTCTCTTCTGAGTATGGAGGTACCCCATAAGTTGACCTGAAGTGCACTATGGGTGAACTACAATGCTCAGAAGAGAAGGAGTCATATTTGGCTTTTTGAGAGCAAATTTTGCTCGGGGGGCATGTCGCATTTAGGAAGCCCCTATGGTGCCAGAACAGCAAAAAATACCCACATGGCATACCATTTTGGAAACTAGACCCCTTGAGGAATGTAATAAGGAATAAAGTGAGCCTTATTACCCCACAGGTGTTTCATGACTTTTGCATATGTAAAAAAAAAAAAAATAATTTCCACTAAAAAGTGTGTTTCCCCCCTAATTTCACCTTTTTGCAAGGGTTAATAGCACAAAATACTCCCCAAAATTTGTAACCCCATCTCTTCTGAGTATGGAGGTACCCCATAAGTTGACCTGAAGTGCACTATGGGCGAACTACAATGCTCAGAAGAGAAGGAGTCATATTTGGCTTTTTGAGAGCAAATTTTGCTCGGGGAGCATGTCGCATTTAGGAAGCCCCTAAGGTGACAGAACAGCAAAAAAAAAACCACATGGCATACCATTTTGGAAACTAGACCCCTTGAGGAACGTAACAAGGGGTACAGTGAGCATTTGCCCCCCACTGGTGTCTGACAGATCTTTGGAACAGTGGGCTGTACAAGTTTTCATTTTCATGGACCACTGTTCCAAAGATCCGTCAGACACCTGTGGGGGGTAAATTCTCACTGCACCCCTCATTACATTCCGTGAGGGGTGTCGTTTCCGAAATGGGGTCACATGTGGGGTTTTGTTTTTTTTGCGTTTGTCAAAACCGCTGTAACAATCAGCCACCCCTGTGCAAATCACCTCAAATGTACATGGTGCGCTCTCCCTTCTGGGCCTTGTTGTGCGCCCCCAGAGCACTTTGCGCTCACATATGGGGTATCTCTGTAGTCGGGAGAAATTACGTTACAAATTTTGGGGGGCTTTTTTCCCTTTTACCTCTTGTGAAAATGTAAAGTATGGGGCAACATCAGCATGTTAGTGTAAAAAATAAAAAATTTTTACACTAACATTCTGGTGTAGACCCCAACATTTCCTTTTCATGAAGGGTTAAAGAAGAAAAAGCCCCCCAAACCTTGTAACGCAATTTCTCCCGAGTACGGCGATACCCCATATGTCGCCCTAAACTGTTGCCCTGAAATACGACAGGGCTCCAAAGTGAGAGCGCCATGTGCATTTGAGGCCTAAATTAGGGATTTGCATAGGGGTGGACATAGGGGTATTCTACGCCAGTGATTCCCAAACAGGGTGCCTCCAGCTGTTGCAAAACTCCCAGCATGCCTGGACAGTCAACGGCTGTCCGACAATACTGGGAGTTGTTGTTTTTCAACAGCTGGAGGCTCTGCTTTGGAAACAGTGGTGTACCGGACGTTCTTATTGGGGGAGGGGGGCTGTGTAGGGGTATGTGTATATGTAGTGTCTTTAACTTTTTATTTTATTTTGTGTTAGTGTAGTGTAGTGTTTTTAGGGTACAGTCACATGGGCGGGGGATTACAGCGAGTTTCCCAGCGCAAAATTTGCTGCATCTCAAGATGCGAGAAACCCACTGTAAAAGCCTCGCCCATGTGAATGTACCCTGTACATTCACGGGGGTGGCGGGGCGGGGGGGGGGGGGGGGCTTGCATCAGCTGTTGCAAAACCACAACTCCCAGCATGCATGGTCTGTTAGTGCATGCTGGGAGTCATAGTTTTGCAACAGCTGGAGGCACACAGGTTAGGAAACACTGAGTTAGAAACAGACAATGTTTCCCAACCAGTGTGTCTCCAGTTGTTGCAAAACTACAACTCCCAGCATGCCCAGACAGCTGAAGGGCATGCTGGGAGTTCTAGTACGGCAACATCTGAAGGGCCAGATGTTGCTGAACTAAAACTCCCAGCATGCCTGGACAGTCAGTGCATACTGGGAGTTGTAGTTTTGCAACAGCTGGAAGAGCACAGATTGGAGACCATTATACAATGGTCTCCAAACTGGGGCCCTCCAGATGTTGCAAAACTACAACTCCCAGCATGCATGGTCTTTTAGTGCATGCTGGGAGTTATAGTTTTGCAACAGCTGGAGGCACACAGGTTAGGAAACACTGAGTTAGAAACAATGTTTCCCAACCAGTGTGTCTCCAGCTGTTGCAAAACTACAACTCCCAGCATGCCCAGACAGCTGAAGGGCATGCTGGGAGTTGTAGTTCGGCAACATCTGAAGGGCCAGATGTTGCTTAACTAAAACTCCCAGCATGCCTGGACAGTCAGTGCATGCTGGGAGTTGTAGTTTTGCAACAGCTGGAAGAGCACAGATTGGAGACCATTATACAATGGTCTCCAAACTGAGGCCCTCCAGATGTTGCAAAACTACAACTCCCAGCATGCCCAGACAGCCAAAGGCTGTCTAGGCATGCTGGGAGTTGTAGTTTTCAGACTCCTAGAAGCAGCAGTGAAGATCTTCACTGCTGCCTCTGAGGACCACATACTTACCCGTCGCTGCTCGTCCACGTGGCAGGTCCCGCGCTGCTCCTCGGTCCCGCCGCTGGATCAGGTAAGTCCGCCGGTCCCCACGTGTTCCCCCCGAATGCCGCAGGTCCCTGCGAGCCCCTGCAGCCATCGTCCCCCGTTCTGCCCGACTTCCAGGGGCGGGCAGTGCGGGGGATCTGAACTTTCACCCCAGATCACTGTGATTGGTCCACAGGGACCAATCACAGTGATCGCTGACCAGGACCATCAATTGATGGTCCTGGGGGTGAAGCAGAAGTTGTCCCCTGCTGGAAACAGCGGGACTTCTGCCAGTTAACCCGTGCGATGCTGCGCATCGCCGGGTTAACTGAATGTCATTTATAAACGCCGGGATGCGCGAACGCACTGCACAACCCGGCGTTTATATATGCCATTCTGCGGGAAGGGGTTAAAGGGGTATTCCAGGCAAAAACTTTTTTATATATATATCAACTGGCTCCGGAAAGTTAAACAGATTTGTAAATTACTTCTATTAAAAAATGTTAATCCTTCCAATAGTTATTAGCTTCTGAAGTTTTCTGTCTAACTGCTCAATGATGATGTCACGTCACGGGAGCTGTGCATGATGAGAGAAGATCCCTTGCATGATGGGAGAATATCCCTTGCATGATAGGAGAATATCCCCTTAGGAGCTGGACAGCTCCCGGGACGTGAGTCATCAGAAAGCAGTTAGACAGAAAACAGCAACTCAACTTCAGAAGCTAATAACTATTGGAAGGATTAAGATTTTTTAATAGAAGTAATTTACAAATCTGTTTAACTTTCCTGAGCCAGTTGATATATAAAAAAAAGTTTTTGCCTGGATACCCCTTTAAGGAAAAAAAGTCCAAAATTGCTAAATTTTTGTCACATTTTATAAAAAAATAAAAACATTTTTATAAAAAGTTAAACCTAAGCAAAAGTGATACCGATCTAAACTACAGATCATGGCACAAAAAATAAGCCCTCATACCGCCCCGTATACGGAAACATTTGAAAATGATAGGTGGTCAAAATAGGGCATTTCAAACATTTTGTTAAAATAATTTGAGATTTTTTTTAAGCGGTACAATTAAAGAAAAGCATATAACATGGGTATCATTTTAATAGTATTGACCCACAGAATAAAGAAAACATGTCATTTTTACCATTAAAAAAAAAAACTTCCAAAATTTGCTAAATTGCAGTTTTCTTTAAATATTTTTTGGGTTGCGCCGTACATTTTATGGTAAAATAAGTGATGTCATTACAAAGTAAAATTGATGCAAAAAAAACAAGCCCTTATATGGGTCTGTGGATGGAAATATAAAAGAGTTCAAATGTTTAGAAGGCGAGGAGGAAAAATAAAATTGGCCTGGTCCTTAAGGCCAAAATGGGCCTGGTTCTTAAGGGGTTAATTCAATGGATAGATTATAGAGATGAGCAAACTTACAGTAAATTCGATTCGTCACGAACTTCTCGGCTCGGCAGTTGATTACTTTTCCTGCGTAAATTCGTTCAGCCTTCAGGTACTCCGGTGGGCTGGAAAAGGTGGATACATTCCTTGGAAAGAGTCTCCAAGGACTGTATCCACTTTTTCCAGCCCACCAGAGCACCGGAAAGCTGAACTAATTTATGCAGGAAAAGTCATCAACTGCCGAGCGGAGAAGTTCGTGACGAATCGAATTTACTGTAAGTTCGCTCATCTCTAATAGATTATAGTACCCCAAAAAATTATCAAAGTTAGGCTGATTTCACACTGCATGTTTTTTTTTTTTTTTTTTTTTTTTTATATATATACATTTTATAATTTTGAAGAGAATTAAAAAAGGTATATGCTAACGGGTGCTGAAATTTGATGCTGCTGTGTGCCATGCAACAAACCCTGTTTCCCATTGATTTACAATCTAAATAAGAATGCATTGCGACCTATATGTTTTTTGCTTTATAAATTAATGTGTTCTAGTTTGCTTTTTTATACAGAAAAGTTGCACATACTGAAGTTGAAACAGTGTGAGCCTAACTTTAGAGGTATATGTAGTTTAGAAAAAAGATGACTGAAGGAGGAAGCCAGCTTGCCAAACTTCCCTACCTCTGTTCTATATGCTATGCCTGCCCATCTTATGCATATTCATTATTCTTCACTCTAACATCCAAGTGACTTAACAGCCTGCTCTTTAAATGCAACATGCTGAAGGTATAGGACCTGGGATGATATCACAGTCATGTGACCAGTGCATATGGGGGTGTAGATTAGCAGTGCAGGATAGAGAACGTGACTGAAGGAACTGTGATGATAATCATGTGATCATGAAAGTAAAGGTGGAAGTAAACTTAGGACAAGCGGGGCTCTGTCCACTGTGAGGACAAGCGGGGCTCTGTCCACTGTGAGGACAAGCGGGGCTCTGTCCACTGTGAGGACAAGCGGGGCTCTGTCCACTGTGAGGACAAGCGGGGCTCTGTCCACTGTGAGGACAAGCGGGGCTCTGTCCACTGTGAGGACAAGCGGGGCTCTGTCCACTGTGAGGACAAGCGGGGCTCTGTCCACTGTGAGGACAAGCGGGGCTCTGTCCACTGTGAGGACAAGCGGGGCTCTGTCCACTGTGAGGACAAGCGGGGCTCTGTCCACTGTGAGGACAAGCGGGGCTCTGTCCACTGTGAGGACAAGCGGGGCTCTGTCCACTGTGAGGACAAGCGGGGCTCTGTCCACTGTGAGGACAAGCGGGGCTCTGTCCACTGTGAGGACAAGCGGGGCTCTGTCCACTGTGAGGACAAGCGGGGCTCTGTCCACTGTGAGGACAAGCGGGGCTCTGTCCACTGTGAGGACAAGCGGGGCTCTGTCCACTGTGAGGACAAGCGGGGCTCTGTCCACTGTGAGGACAAGCGGGGCTCTGTCCACTGTGAGGACAAGCGGGGCTCTGTCCACTGTGAGGACAAGCGGGGCTCTGTCCACTGTGAGGACAAGCGGGGCTCTGTCCACTGTGAGGACAAGCGGGGCTCTGTCCACTGTGAGGACAAGCGGGGCTCTGTCCACTGTGAGGACAAGCGGGGCTCTGTCCACTGTGAGGACAAGCGGGGCTCTGTCCACTGTGAGGACAAGCGGGGCTCTGTCCACTGTGAGGACAAGCGGGGCTCTGTCCACTGTGAGGACAAGCGGGGCTCTGTCCACTGTGAGGACAAGCGGGGCTCTGTCCACTGTGAGGACAAGCGGGGCTCTGTCCACTGTGAGGACAAGCGGGGCTCTGTCCACTGTGAGGACAAGCGGGGCTCTGTCCACTGTGAGGACAAGCGGGGCTCTGTCCACTGTGAGGACAAGCGGGGCTCTGTCCACTGTGAGGACAAGCGGGGCTCTGTCCACTGTGAGGACAAGCGGGGCTCTGTCCACTGTGAGGACAAGCGGGGCTCTGTCCACTGTGAGGACAAGCGGGGCTCTGTCCACTGTGAGGACAAGCGGGGCTCTGTCCACTGTGAGGACAAGCGGGGCTCTGTCCACTGTGAGGACAAGCGGGGCTCTGTCCACTGTGAGGACAAGCGGGGCTCTGTCCACTGTGAGGACAAGCGGGGCTCTGTCCACTGTGAGGACAAGCGGGGCTCTGTCCACTGTGAGGACAAGCGGGGCTCTGTCCACTGTGAGGACAAGCGGGGCTCTGTCCACTGTGAGGACAAGCGGGGCTCTGTCCACTGTGAGGACAAGCGGGGCTCTGTCCACTGTGAGGACAAGCGGGGCTCTGTCCACTGTGAGGACAAGCGGGGCTCTGTCCACTGTGAGGACAAGCGGGGCTCTGTCCACTGTGAGGACAAGCGGGGCTCTGTCCACTGTGAGGACAAGCGGGGCTCTGTCCACTGTGAGGACAAGCGGGGCTCTGTCCACTGTGAGGACAAGCGGGGCTCTGTCCACTGTGAGGACAAGCGGGGCCCTGTCCACTGTGAGGACAAGCGGGGCCCTGTCCACTGTGAGGACAAGCGGGGCCCTGTCCACTGTGAGGACAAGCGGGGCCCTGTCCACTGTGAGGACAAGCGGGGCCCTGTCCACTGTGAGGACAAGCGGGGCCCTGTCCACTGTGAGGACAAGCGGGGCCCTGTCCACTGTGAGGACAAGCGGGGCTCTGTCCACTGTGAGGACAAGCGGGGCTCTGTCCACTGTGAGGACAAGCGGGGCTCTGTCCACTGTGAGGACAAGCGGGGCTCTGTCCACTGTGAGGACAAGCGGGGCTCTGTCCACTGTGAGGACAAGCGGGGCTCTGTCCACTGTGAGGACAAGCGGGGCCCTGTCCACTGTGAGGACAAGCGGGGCCCTGTCCACTGTGAGGACAAGCGGGGCCCTGTCCACTGTGAGGACAAGCGGGGCCCTGTCCACTGTGAGGACAAGCGGGGCCCTGTCCACTGTGAGGACAAGCGGGGCCCTGTCCACTGTGAGGACAAGCGGGGCCCTGTCCACTGTGAGGACAAGCGGGGCCCTGTCCACTGTGAGGACAAGCGGGGCCCTGTCCACTGTGAGGACAAGCGGGGCCCTGTCCACTGTGAGGACAAGCGGGGCCCTGTCCACTGTGAGGACAAGCGGGGCCCTGTCCACTGTGAGGACAAGCGGGGCCCTGTATGAGAGAGCAGGGTGGCGGGCGCACTGATCAGTGGCACAGTGAACTCTAACGTGGCGCTGCTGCGCTTAGACATGAGGTCACATCGCCCCCACGGTGACTTGACCTCATGTCTAAGCGCAGCAGCGCCACTCCACAGTTCAAAGCGCCTCTCCCAGGCAGCCACTGCGGTTCTTTTACAGGGCTGCCGTGGCTGTGTGGAAGATGCAAAAAAGCAGCCAGCAGCACCGTTCTCCGGGCCTGGGTGTCGCAGGCAAGACGCATTATCGGCAAGGTTAGATGCCGCTATCGATTAACTAACAAAATCGGGAATATCGGCCGATAATATCGGCCAATCCAATAATCGGTCGACCCCTAGCTTCAACATACAAATATGCCCCCATATAGATGGCTGCTTACTCATGAAACTGAACCTGTGAATGCCCACCCTCTTTTTTGGCACTGCTTTCAATGTATACGATCTCTAAAGTGTCTGTCTGGTTCCTTGTGTAAATTGGTCAACCAAGCAGACATTTTTCCATATTGAGTGAATCATTCTGCTTATACAAATCTTCTTTAATGGTCTATTCACACGTACAGTATTCTGCGCAGATTTGATGTGCAGGATTTTCTGTGGCAGATTTCAATGTAAATTGACTGACCACAGCTTGAAATCTTGCACATCAAATCTGCACAGAATACTGTGCGTGTGAATACACCCTTAGGGTACGTTCACACCTGCAGGATCGGCTGCATATTTCTGCTGCATATAATTTTGCTTCCCATTGATGTTAAAGGGTAGGAAAATCAGCTGCACAAAATATGCAGCAGATGTATGTTCGCACATGCATATTTTTCCTCCACATCTGCTGCCAAGTTTGCTGCCCATTGACTTCAGTGGGTAGCAAAATCTGCTGCAGCAGAAAATACACACGTCTGAATGTACCCTTTAAGCCCATTTATCATTTGAAAAAAAAATTCTATTTTGTTCAAATGTAAAAGTTTGTTAGCTGCTGTACACAATGGCCTAGATTTACTATTCCCTCATCAACAGTTTAGTCATCTTTTGCTAAGTTTACAAGAAACCCAAAGAAATTACATTTTCAACCCAGTAAAGCCCTGTTGTATGTGGATACCAGGTTTTAGAACATACATATCCCATCCAAGGAAAGCTGGGTGAGATACGGTCAGTCAATGAAATGGTCAAAATCCCTGGTGAGCCTTCTAGGTAGTTATCAGGCCTACATTTTTTTGGGATGCAAAGTAGGTTAGGTAGGGGTCCTCTCATCGTCTTCCTTGGCTAGCCCAGATCAGCACAGGTGTCAGTGAGGCTGTAAAGGACCTGCACCTCTAATGAGAACATGAATCTGGAGATTTGCAGATTTAAAAAGGGGACCTCATAACCTGTGTTCGGAGCACATTTGGTGACTGTTGTGTTGGGTGGCTGGTAGTAAGCTACCAGTATAGACAGGGAAGTATTATATGCATAGTTAGTGCTCGATAAGCAGGATGTATTTTGTGTTTGAGTATAAAGGCTGAATTTATTTAGTTACTGAAAAAGAAAGACAAGAGAAGCCATGTTTAAACATTACTTCTGTGTTCCTGTCTCTGACTGCCATCTTGCTGCTATGTGACTGGTTCTATAGAGCTAATCTCTCACAGTACATAAAATTTGTTTAATAGGGGTTGGACCTCCAGTTTTTGTAATACAGAGCCTACATACACTTGCCATAAGGGAGAGCATTCTTAAAGGGGTATTCTGGCGTGTAGCAATTATCACCAAATAGGGCTTTCACTTTTTGGAACACTAGTTGTATGGGGGGAAAGTTGTATAGTGGGAAATGCTAAATCTCCCATACATTCTTAAAGGGGTACTCCACTGGCCAGCATTCGGAACATTTAGTTCCGAACGCTGTGTGTGTGCTGCGGGGGTTGGCCACGCCCCCTCATTACATCATGCCTCCTCAATGCAAGTCTATGGGAAGGGGGCGTGGTGGCCATCATGCCCCCTCTCATAGACTTGTATTGAGGGGGCGTGGCCTGATGTCACGAGGTGGCGTGGCCGACCCCTGCAGCGCACGCACAGCGTTCGGAACTAAATGTTCCGAATGCTGGCCAGTGGAGTACCCCTTTTAAGTCCTGCCAATAGAGAAGATGACAGGAACAGTATTGATAGGCTTCAATATGAAGTAAATTCTGACTTTTCTTACTTTTATTTGTACACAGCTAAACAGTTTCTTATCAAACATACAATCCTGGATGTCTCATCTCTCTTCAGAAAAGTGTATTTTACAACCATGTTTCATACTGGGCTACCAGTGTCATTATCTTCTTTTTAATTCACACATACAGTAACTAGAGCTCAGTGCTGGTGTGTACAGGAGCATCATATATATTGAGGTAACTTCTGGGATCCAAGAGGTGAAGTAAGGTTGTGTGTACTATTGTGTCTACCTTAGCTGATATCATGCTGATTGATGTCAGAATACTGTATATGTAATGACTGCAAGCTGTCGGTATTAAGTCTTAGCAAATGTTTTGTTCATATTATACACAAATTCTTTTTTATTTTTTTGGTATGTGAAAGGTTTATTTCCCAATAAGGATGAGTGGGCTGCTTATTGCACCAGTTACAACCTTCTGATATGAGTTATCAATTGCTAATTGAGTTATACATCAATAAATGTAGTTTTATGTATGCGCATTTCATCCTTTGAGTAAGACAGACCCTAAACCTTCTCTCCTTAATAGGCTACCAGTTTGAGTAGTGGACTTCCCACCTGTCAACAAAATAAACACACAGTGGGGCAAAAAAAAGTATTTAGTGAGCCACCAATTGTGCAAGTTATCCCACTTAAAAAGATGAGACATGTAATTTTCATCATAGGTATACCTCAATTATGAGAGACATAATTAGAAAATAAAAATCCATAAAATCACATTGTCTGAGTTTTAAAGAATTTATTTGCAAATTATGGTGGAAAATAAGTATTTGGTCAATAACAAAAGTTTATCTCAATACTTTGTTATATACCCTTTGTTGGCAAAGACAGGGGTCAAACATTTTCTGTAAGTTTTCACACACTGTTGCTGGTATTTTGTCCCATTCCGCCATGCAGATCTCCTCTAAAGCAGTGATGATTTGGGGCTGTCACTGGGCAACACTGACTTTCAACTCCCTCCAAAGGTTTTCTATGGGGTTGAGATCTGGAAACTGGCTAGTCTACTCCAGGACCTTGAAATGCTTCTTACGAAGCCACTCCTTCGTTGCTCGGGTGGTGTGTTTGGGATCATTGTCATGCTGAAAGACCCAGCCACGTTTTATCTTCAATGCCCTTGCTGACAGCAGGAGGTTTTAACTTAAAATCTCACGATACATGGCCCCATTCATTCTTTCCTTTACACGGATCAGTCGTCCTGGTCCCTTGGCAGAAAGCATGATGTTTCCACCCCCCTATGCTTCACAGTAAGTATGGTGTTCTTTGGAGGCAACTCGGCATTCTTTCTCCTCCAAACACAACAAGTTGTGTTTTCACAAAAAAAGTTCTACTTTGGTTTCATCTGACCATATGACACTCTCCCAAACCTCTTCTGGATCATCCAAATACTCTCTAGCAAACTTCAGAAGGGCCCGGACATGTACTGGCTTAAGCAAGGGGGCACATCTGGCACTGCATGATTTGAGTTCCCAGTGGCTTTGTTACTTTGGTCCCAGCTCTCTGCAGGTCATTCAATAGGTCCCCCCCCTCGTGGTGGTTCTGGGATTTTTGCTCACCGCTCTTGTGATCATTTTGACACCACGGGGTGAGTTGCTCGCCTATTGCAGATTCAATCTTCCCAGCTTGGTGCAGGTCTACAATTTTGTTTCTGGTGTCCTTCGACAGCTCTTTGGTCTTTGCCATAGTGGAGTTTGGAGTGTGACTGTTTGAGCTTGTCGACAGGTGTCTTTTATACTGATAACTAGGTCAAACAAGTGGCATTAATACAGGTAACGAGTGAAGGACAGAGGAGGCTCTTAAATAAGTTGTTACAGGTCTGTGAGAGCCAGAAATCTTGGTGGTTTGTAGGTGATCAAATACTTATTTTCCACCATAATTTGCAAATAAATTCTTTAAAAATCAGACAATGTGATTTTTATGTATTTTTTTTTCTCATTAGGTCTCGCATAGTTGAGGTATACCTATGATGTAAATTACAGACCTCTCATCTTTTTAAGTGGGAGAACTTGCACAATTGGTGGCTGACTAAATACTTTTTTCCCCACTGTATTAATGTGTGCTGTAGGTCACCTCCTGAATAACACAATGATGGTGTTTAGTAAACCTGTTTAAAAAGCTGACGTAAAATATTTAAAAAGAAAAGTTTTGAAAACATTAGATTTTTGAATGTTTAAAGGGGTACTCCAGTGGGAAAAAAAACATTTTTCTAATCAACTTCTGCCAGAATGTTAAATAGATTTGTAAATTACTTCTATATTAAAATCTTAATCCTTCCAGTACTTATCAGCTGCTGACAGCTCAAGAGGGAGCAGTCATGGGGTCAGTGAGAACTTTTTTGCTTAGATCTACTGTAAAAATGAAGCTATGTTCTCACAGTATGTATTCTATACAATTTATACCCCTTATGTATTCCTCAATATCTAACCATACAATGACCTATATCGGACATTGGACACAATGCAAAATAAAATCTGGATACTTAGGGTTTTTTTTGTAGTTGACCACTGTATAGGTAAGCACCAACAGCTCAATGGGGGCCTATGACTGTGTTTGGAATATGTGCTGGGAGCTTTCCATGTGCATATGTTGTATGTGTTAATGCCAGTGTGGTATGAACGTAAATGTGATATGTCAGGAACAAAGCCATTTGTTGGTCATAGTGAAGAATGTTAAAAAGCCTGTCCCACCATGAACACTTCTTCCTTTATCCACAGGATATGCTAATACTGTTTAATGCTTCACTATTGGATCGCCTTGTTCAGTTAGATTAGCCCTTTGCTATTTCAGTCTGTATTAGCAGAGTTAACTTGTTGGCACTCTGTCTATGAAGCAAGCTCGGCTATTCGCCTTTTAGTCCCTGATCGCACACTTACTGAACATTTACAGCCTGTGTCCGCAAAGGGGTAAAGAAGCACTTAGGGATTTTTTTTCCTTGTAGTGCAGCATAGGCTGTTATTTGTGTTGTATATGAAAATGTGGATAGCGACCCATTCACACATACTTTCATAATGATGTTACAGGGAGCCCCAATGTTCCATTATACACATACAGGTCCAGATTTACCTGTCCAGAAATCTCTTAATTGTGTCTGATTTTTTTCTCAGTTAGCAACCAATCACAGCTCCACTTTAATTTTACCAGAGCAATGAGAGTTGAACTGTGATTGGTTGCCATCTGCCTGAGAAAAAAGTTCAGGGTACCATCATTTTAGTTCAGGCCAGTTTTATTATTAATAATAATAATTTTTTTAATGATTCTGTTGAACAACCATTCAAAAGCAATGTCTGATTTTCAGTTAATTTTAATACATTTTTTTATTCATTATTAATTTTGTCAGCTTCAAATTATTTCAGGGAGCATTGTGAGTTTTTCTGCCTTTAACAGAAGGGTACCAGCAATTATCTCCATGTCTGTACATATACCCACCAATAGAAAAATCACCAAAAATCTATTTTAAAATGGCACAAAAATGTATTACCAGTGCCCACCATGACAGAAAGTAAACCAAGGAGGAGATCATTGCCCCTATGCACGTTTTCCACTATTAAAAATCTATTCACTATAGCGCCTACCCACTGCATTAACCCCTTAAGGACATAGGGCGTAAGGGTACGCCCTGGCGTCTTGGCAGTTAAGGACACAGGGCGTACCTGCATGCCCGTGGGAACTTCAGTCCCTGCCGCCTGCTGAAATCATTCAGCAGGCACCCCGTGCGAACGAAGAAAAAGGAAAAATTTAAGTTTGGCTCACCACTCGCTGCAGACATCAATAGGTGGGATTGCGGCTTTCATGTGGTATTGCAGGTAGACTTGGAGCACGGACAGTGCGCGCCGTATCCCGAATAGTATGGAAGAAAAAATAGGAGTCGGGAGTCCAGCTCACAAAAATAAGTTTAAAATGTTACTTTTACTTCACATAAGTAAAAAACATGGACAAAAAGAAAAATCTGCAAAAAACCTATAGGTGCATTAAAAACAAACGCAGACACGTTTCGAACTTGCTAAGAGTTCTTAGTCATGGCAAATATTAAATAAAAGAATGAAGGTTTTTATACATGCATACCTGAGTGAAAACCCCTGGGGGGGGGGGTCCTGAGAACCCAGCCCCCTACCCTCCACCACATGCACTGAGAGACTGTACATGCTGGGAGTTCTAGTTTCGCAACAGTTTGAGGCACACTGGTTGCGAAACACTGAGTTAAGTAACAAACGCTCAGCGTTTCACAACCAATGTGCCTCCAGCTGTTGCATAACTACAACTCCCAGCATGCATGGTCTGTCGGTGCATGCTGAGAGTTGCAGTTTTGTAACAACTGGAGGTTTGCCCCCCCCAATGTGCATGTACAGGGTACCTTCACACGGGCGGGGGTTTACAGCGAGATTTCTGCTGCAAGTTTGAGATGCAGCAAATTTTCCGCTGCAGCCCAAACTCCCAATGAGAAACTCACTGTAAACCCCTGCCCGTTACAAATTTGAGGGGCTTTTTCTCCTTTTACCCCTTATGTAAAGGCAAAGTTGGTGTCTACACCAGCTTCTTAGTGTAAAAAAAAAAAAATTTTTACACTAACATGCTGGTGTTGCCCCATACTTTTAATTTTCACAAGTGGTGAAAGGAAAAAAAGACCCCCAAAATTTGAGTACAGAACTACCCCATATGTAGGCGTAAAGTGCTCTGTGGGTGCACAACATGGCCGGCTTCTTACATGACAGTGGGCGCAGCCTATCACTGGCCGGGGCGGGACATCGCTGCGTCCGGTGATAGGCTGACGGCTGTCCGACGTTCCAGTCCCCAGCGTAAAGCCGACGTAGGTAAGTTAAAGTTTATTTTCTTTATCTTTTGCAGCCCGGGCATAGGGATACAGCGTACAGCAATGGTCTCAAACCTGCGGACCTCCAGCTGTTGCAAAACTACAACTCCCAGCATGCCCGGACAGCCGTTGGTTGTCCGGGCATGCTGGGAGTTGTAGTTTTGCAACATCTGGAGGTCCGCAGGTTGGAGACCACTGGCGTACAGGGAGTTCCAGCGCCAGCGGCCCCCAAGAAAGAGGAGGACGGCAGTGCTTGACATATGTGAGTAGTACCCCGCTGGGCTGATAATTAATTGGGGGGGGGGGGAGCAGAACAGCGCTGGCGGGTCACATATGATTAGTTCCCCGGTGTGGGGACAGCGCAGCGCTGGGCTGATTTATTCATTCCCAGGGGGTAGGGGCCAAACCGGTATTCCGGTATAGGTTAAAATTCACATCGTGCAGCACAAAAATTTCGGTATTCGGTATGAACCGGTATATCGCCCAGCCCTAAGAGAATGTGTCCAAAATTGAAGGCCATGTGTGTTTACAAAGCCCCCATAGTGCCAGAACAGTGGACCTTCCCCCCACATGTGACCCCATTTTGGAAACTACACCCCTCATGGAATGTAATAAGGGGTACAGTGAGCATTTACACCCCACAAGTGTCTGACAGATTTTGGGAACAGTGGTCCGTGAAAATGGAAAATTTAATTTGCACAGGCCACTGTTCCAAAGATCTGTCAAACGCCAGTGGGGTGTAAATGCTCGCTGCACCCCTTATTAAATTCTGTGAGGGGTGTAGTTTCCAAAATGGGGTCACATGTGGGGGGGGGTCCACTGTTCTGGCACCACGGGGGGGGGGGGGGTGGCAGTTTTGGAATAGAAGTGGGAGGCCATGTGTGTTTTCAACCAAATTCTCTCACTAAAAGCTCAATGGCGCTCCTTCTCTTCTGAGCATTTTAGTTCTTCCGCAGAGCACTTTACATCCACATATGGGGTATTTCCATACTCAGAAGAAATGGGGTTACACATTTTGGGAGGCATTTTCTCCAATTATCCCTTGTGAAAATGAAAAATTTGGGGTAACACCAGCATTTTAATGAAAAAAAATCTAATTTTTCATTTTCACGTCCAACTTTAGTGGAAATTTGTCAAGCACCTGTGGGGTGTTAAGGCTCACTGTACCCCTTGTTACATTCCTTGAGGGGTGTAGTTTCCAAAATAGTATGCCATGTGTTTTTATTTATTTATTTTATTTTATTTTTGCTGTTCTGGCACCATAGGGGCTTCCTAAATGCCCCCCAAAAACCATTTCAGCAAAATTTGCTTTCCAGAAGCCAAATGTCACTCCTCTTCTCATTGTAGTGCGCCCGCGGTGCACTTGACGTCCACACATGGGGTATTTCTATACTGAGAAGAGATGGGGTTAAAAATTTGGGGGGCATTTTCTCTTATAACCCCTTGTAAAAATGTAAAATTTTGGGGAAAACCAGCATTTTAGTGAAAAAAAAATTAAGTTAATTTACACATCCGACTTGTTACATGCCTTGAGTGTAGTTTCCAAAATAGTATGCCATGTTGTTTTTTTTTTTTTTTTTTTCCTGTTCTGGCACCATAGGGGCTTCCTAAATGTGACCAAAAACCATTTCAGAAAAACTCCCTCTCCAAAATCCCATTGTCGCTCCTTCCCTTCTGAGCCCTCTAGTGCACCCACAGAGCACTTTACATCCACACATGAGGTATTTCCTTACTCAAGAGAAATTGGGTTACAAATTTTGGGGGGCTTTTTCTCCTTTTACCCCTTGTAAAATTTCAAAAACTGGGTCTACAAGAACATGCGAGTGTTAAAATGAAGATTTTGAATTTTCTCCTTCACTTTGCTGTTATTCCTGTGAAACACCTAAAGGGTTAACACACTTTCTGAATGTCATTTTGAATACTTTGGGGGGTGCAGTTTTTATAATGGGGTCATTTATGGGGTATTTCTAATATGAAGACTCCTGAAATCCCCTTCAAACCTGAACTGGTCCCTGAAAAATTTGAAAATTGCTGCTGAACTTTGAAGCCCTCTGATGTCTTCCAAAAGTAAAAACATGTCAAAATCACCATAGCAAACATATCTGCTCTGGACAGTTCCTAAAATGGACAGATGTCAGCGGAGAGCACTGTGTTCCAAAAAGAAAAGAATTTCCTCTGTAGTATTCAGCAGCTAATAAGTACTGGAAGGATTAAGATTTTTTTATAGAAATAATTTACAAATCTGTTTCTGGCACCAGTTGATTAAGAATTATTTTTTTCCCACCAGAATACCCTTTTAATAAATCTAAAACAAAATTCAGTGAATGTGCCTCACATTGTTTGTTTAAAGGGGTACTCCGGTGAAAACCTTTTTTCTTTTCAAATCAACTGGTGGCAGAAAGTTAAACCTATTTGTAAATTACTTCTATTAAAAAATCAATCCTTCCTGTACTTATTAGCTGCTGAATACTACAGAGGAAATTCTTTTCTTTTTGGAATGCTCTCTGATGACATCACGAGCACAGTTCTCTCTGCTGACGTTATTATAATAATAATAATGCTTTATTTATTGTTGTCCTTAGTGGGATTTGAACCCAAGTCCCCAGCACTGCAAGGCAGCAGTGCTAACCATTGACCCACCATGCTGACCTTAGCATACATCTGCTATGCACGGTTGCTAAAATGGACAGAGATGTCAGCAGAGAGCACTGTGTTCGTGATGTCATCAGTGTTCCAAAAAGAAAGGAATTTCCTCTGTAGCATTCAGCAGCTAATAAGTACTGGAAGGATTAAGATTTTTTAATAGAAGTCATTTACAAATATGTTTAACTTTCTGCCACCAGTTGATTTAAAAGAAAAATGGTTTTCACCGGAGTATCCCTTTAACGATCCCGCATCATATCGCGTCGGTCCCGGCGCTCATCAACGGCCGGGACCCGCGGCTAATACCACACATCGCCGATCGCGGCGATGTGTGGTATTAACCCTTTAGAAGCAGCGGTCAAAGCTGACCGCAGCTTCTAAAGCGAAAGTGAAAGTGACCCGGCTGCTCAGTCGGGCTGTTCGGGACCGCCGCGGTGAAATCGCGGCGTCCCGAACAGCTGGCAGGACACCGGGAGGGCCCTTACCTGCCTCCTCGGTGTCTGATCGGCGAATGACTGCTCCGTGCCTGAGATCCAGGCAGGAGCAGTCAAGCGCCGATAATGCTGATCACAGGCGTGTTAATACACGCCTGTCATCTGTGTAAAAGATCAGTGGGTGCAGTGTTAAAAAAAATAAAAATAAACATATGTGGTATCGCCGCGTGCGTAAATGTCCGAACTATAAAAAATATATCATTAATTAAACCGTACGGTCAATGGCGTACGCGCAAAAAAATTCAAAAGTAAAAAAAAGCGCATTTTTGCTCACTTTTTATACCATTAAAAAAATGAATAAAAAGTGATCAAAAAGTCAGATCAAAACAAAAATCATACCGATAAAAACTTCAGATCACGGCGCAAAAAATGAGCCCTCATACCGCCCTGTACGTGGAAAAATAAAAAAAGTTATAGGGGTCAGAAGATGACATTTTTAAACGTATAAATTTTCCTGCATGTAGTTATGATTTTTTCCAGAAGTGCGACAAAATCAAACCTATATAAGTAGGGTATCATTTTAACCGTATGGACCTACAGAATAATGATAAGGTGTCATTTTTACCGAAATATGCACTGCGTAGAAACGGAAGCCCCCAAAAGTTACAAAATGGCATTTTTCCTTCGATTTTGTCGCACAATTATTTTTTTTCCGTTTCGCCGTAGATTTTTGGGTAAAATGACTGTCACTGCAAAGTAGAATTGGCGACGCAAAAAATCAGCCATAATATGGATTTTTAGGTGGAAAATTTAAAGGGTTATGATTTTTAAAAGGTAAGGAGGAAAAAACGAAAGTGCAAAAACGGAAAAACCCTGAATCCTTAAGGGGTTAAATGGGTATTCTACTGCTCAGCGTTTGGAACAAACTGTTCCGAATGCTGGAGCCGGCACCGGGATCTTGTGACGTCATAGCCCTCCCCCTCATGACATTACGCCCTGCCCCCCTCAATGCAACTCATAGACTTGCATTGAGGGGGCGGGGTGTGACATCACGAGGGGGTGGGGCTATGATGTCATGAGCTCCCGCTCCAGCGTTCGGAACGGTTTGTTTCAAACGCTGAGCAGCGGAGTACCCCTTTTTTTTTTTTTAAATCAACTGGTGCCAGAAAGTTAAACAGATTTGTAAATCACTTCTATTAAAAAATCTTAATCCTTCCAGTACTTTTTTAGGGGCTGTATACTAAAGAGAAATCCAAAAAAGAAATGCATTTCCTGTGATGTCCTGACCACAGTGCTCTCTGCTGACCTCTGCTGTCCATTTTTGGAACTGTCCAGAGAAGAAGAAAATCCCCATAGCAAATTATGCTTCTCTGGACAGCAGAGGTCAGCAGAGAGCACTGTGGTCAGGACATCACAGGAAATGCATTTCTTTTTGGATTTCTCTTTAGTATACAGACCCTAAAAAGTACTGGAAGGATTAAGATTTTTTAATAGAAGTGATTTACAAATCTGTTTAACTTTCTGGCACCAGTTGATTTAAAAAAAAAAGTTTTCCACGGGAGTACCACTTTAAGTCATGGATATAGTTAAAGGGATTATCCACCTTAGAAAAATGTATCCCCTATCCAAAGGATAGTGCATAATTGTCAGCTAGAAGGGCATCAGACTGCTGGGACCCCCACGATCTTTTGCCTGGTGCCCCAGCTTTCCTCCTGCACAGAGAGGGGATGGGCATGCATCCTCAATGTATCTCTCTTGTAGAGCTGAAGCGCTGTACTTGTGTATTTCTAGGTTTCCAGAAGAGATGAGTTGAGGGGGCATGTTGACCTCTGCTTCGTGTGGTGGTCAACACAGCTTCATTCATGGGGGGAGTCAGGGCGCCGGGCAGAAGATCACGGGGGACCACCCGCGACCTGACATTTATCTCCTATCCTATGGTTAGGGGATACATTTTTGTAAGCTGGACTACTCCTTTAAGATTATTATTATGAACCATCAAACTGATTTGGGTTGTGAAGTGATTGTGTTTTTTTGTTGTTGCTTTTTTTAAGTACAGAGAACCATTTGGAACCCTAACATGATAACAATTGTAATCTAAGAATGCTTGAGTCATATATCATGCCCACAGAAGACTCTGTGCAAATACAGTCTAGATTTGTTCATATTCACGAAAGATAACTTCCCACGTTCCCCCTTTGCCCAGTAGGGGGTCTCCTTTTACATTATTCAGTTTTTAACACTTTGCATGGTTGAAATACAGTGTATGCTCAGATTTGTAGCATGTCGTATAGTAGTGCGCATACTTTTATACATAAAAGTTGTTAGACAAATGTGTTTGTATCCGTTTGTTATGTACAGTCTTGGTGCTTTCGTCCTGGCAGAACAGCAAATATTGAAGAAGCCAAAAACAAGAAAGCAAGCTGGTCTTAGATTCTTTTACGCTTACTGCACAAAGTTTATGCACCACTTTTGAAGGCAGTTTTTTAGGATTTTATAACACGTACTTCATTGTCTGCTGAATAATTTGACAAATTTAGGGCTTATTCACATCACATTTTGGGGATACATCACGGACCCACTTCGCACCCCATTCGTTTGAATTTGCTATACAGCCAATTTTTGCACTCTTTCCAGTTTTTTTGCTGGACTGAAAACTTTGGTCTGCTGCAGTGACTGGTTTTCTTATTCTCCCGCCATATCCCCAAAAACATAATGTGAAAGCACACTTACTATGCTTTCTGACCCAATAGCCGCCATTTATCATTGTAGACGTAAGTGAAGCATTTTTCGACACCTTTTTTTTGTGTGCTGGTAATGTGTAGGAGCACCAAATTTATTAAATGGTCATAGACGACACAAGCACGTTATTTTTTTTACTGCGATTTGAGTAATTTGCGACAAAAACACGTGGTAATTCGTTGTGGTGCTTCTAATTAGCCGCAAGATTTGAATACGGTGTTAAGATTACCATTTGTGAGATTAATTCATAATAAGGGTTGTGTAATGTAGAATAAAAGAAATTCCCATGAAATGCAATCTGCACATGTTTACTCCCTTCAGAATCAAAGGCCAGACCCTAACTTCAGTCAGACACCCATGTATTTTAAAAAAAAATAACTTATTTATTAAAAAAAAATAATTATTATTTGTTTGTTTTTGTAATTTTTAAGACATTTTATAAACAGCGAGTTACATGAAACAGTATAGAAGAAAGAAATACGGTCATTTCGCCAATGTAGATACCAATGAAGCAGTTAAAGATGCATAGTTTTATCTCCCAGACAATAAACTAAACCACAATTGTCATGTGAGTAAGTAAAACATAAAATCAATGAGAATTCAAATATCCTTACCAGTATTTTATAGGTGCCTTCTGTGTAAGGTGCATTCACACCACGTTTTTGCAATACAGTTCCCGTATCAGGTTTTTGATGAATAACTGATTCCTCAAAACCGGACTAAACTGTTTAAAAACTTGAGTACAAATTTTAACCCGTATAAAGTTAAAAACCGTATACGGTTTAAAAAAATGTTGTCCAGTTGCATCCGTTTTTTAAGAAAAAAAACGTATACGTTTTTAACTTTTCACTCCATTATGAATAAAGTTTCACTTGTTTGATTGAAATTTCTAGAAAAAAAACTGTGCAAAGTCAAAAATCGTATGGTGAAAACTGGATGGAACTGTACACACATACAGTTCTGTACGGTTCCCATTGACTTTGGTTCCCAAAAAATGTATATGGTTTAATGCAATTTTTCACCTGGACCAAAAACCGTGGTAGACTACAGTCTTGGGTATGGGGAAAAAAACTGACCAAACTGTACAGGATGCAAAATGGACACAACCTGATGCATCTTTTGGCATACGGTTTTCAATGGAGAGTCAATGCATATGGTTTTCAATACGGTTCCATACGGTTTTCACGTGGAAAATGTATACATGAACTGTATTGCTAAAACGTGGTGTGAATGCACCCTAAGACATTAAAGGGGTACTCTGGTGAAAAACTTTTCAAAATCAACTGGTTCAAGAAAGTTAAACAGATTTGTGAATTACGGTACTTCTATTAAAAAAAAGTAATCCTTCCAGTATGTATCCGCTTCTGTAGGCTCCACAGTAAGTTTTTTCTTTTTCCATTTTTTTTTCTGTCTGTCCACAGTGCTCTCTGCTGACGGCTTTGTCTGTCTCAGGAACTGTCAAGCACAGGAGAAAATCCCCATAGTAAACTTCTCCTGCTCTGGACAGTTCCTGACATGGACAGAGGTGGCAGCCTATGTTTTGCCATTTGAAATCTTCCAGACCATTGGGGTTGCCATCTGGAGCCCTGAAATGCTCTGTCCCTTTTACATTAGATTGTTTGTCTCTTTAACTTCTCAATATCTAGGGCATCTTTTAATTCCATTAGACTACATATAGCACGGTGATGTTAATGTAACTGTTCTTCTGCTCAAAATAAAGTCTAGTGGCTTCTGAACCAGATTAAATTTGAAGCAGCTTATTTTTTTTTTTCCAGAACAGGGGACATATTGGTAATATTTGTAGGTTTGTCCCAATATTCTGGCCACCTGTATTTATCTATCACTTATTGACCTTTGTAGCTTGTGTGCTAGTTGTTGGACCCTGATATTCATTGTCTTAGCTGTGGATGTGCATTTTGAGATGTGCCGATACACATACAATGGCTGTGTTCGGTCAATGGCGATCTCTCCCGATCCCACCTTACACATGAACACTTGTGTTCTAAATAGAAATAATTAAGGGTGGGGGGTAGGAGCTGCTGCATAGTTAAAATCCATCATACCTGATCTCTCCCCAGAAATCATCTGTATGGAAGAGTTGGGAGGTTAAAGTCCGCATTGCACATTCAATACATGTCTAATGTGCCTAGGAGCTATAAGGCCCTGTTTACACATTCAGGGTTTGATGGGGATTTAGGTGCAGTTTCTGCATAAATACCCTAATTTATTCTGCTATCATTCTAAATCCAATGCAAGAGAATGTGGTGTTTGCAGAAAAACTGTGGAGTCTTATTGAATAACCCTCGTGGATCCACTGGCGCATTTACTGCACATCTGTGATAGATATCTGTCAACCACGGATTTCTGCCACAAATACTACTTGTAAGTACATATCGGTTTTGTACATGTGAAAAAATCTTTAAAGGGGCACTCCGGTGGAAAAAAAATCCCAAAAAAGCTCAAATCAACTGGTACCAGAAAGTCATACAGGTTTCCAAATTAATACTATCTAGCCTTCCAGCTGTTGTATACTACAGAAAAAGTTGTGTAATGCTTTCCAATTTGACCACAGTGCTCTCTGCTGCCACCTCTGTCAGTGTCAGGAACTTTCCAGAGTAGGAGCAAATCCCCATAGCAAACCTCTCCTGCTCTGAACAGTTCCTGACATGGACAGAGGTGTCAGCAGAGAGCACTGTGGTCCGACTGGAAAGAACTATACAACTTCCTCTAAAGCATACAACTACTGGAAGGATTAAGACTTTTAAATAGAAGTAATTTACAAATCTATATAACTTTCTGGCACCACTTGATTTACATTTTTTCCCCACTGGAGTACCCCTTTAATATGTCTGTTTTCTTCACATGTGGTTATGTTCAGTTTATTCCGTAGATATACTTTTGAAGGTTAGGATTTTTCGTGTATACATTGAGTATCGGTACATTTGTAGGAGACTGTTAGGTATAGCTGAATTACAGATATTCTTTAAACAAATATTAGCATTGTAATACATTTTCCAACCCCTATTACATATTACTATTTGTGCTAAATAAAGATTGGCAAGCCCAGCAAGTAAGCTGTAAAGATTCAGCCGGTTGCTAAGTGGTGCTGTTGATTTACCACAAAATAATCCTCCTCCCTGTTTTGCAGTGGGATATTATCTGTCCGATCAGTCAGCCAAGAATGATGTGGGAGCTCCTGTATGCTCTCCAGTCTCTGTCTCGCTCTGTCTTCTGCAGGCGTCCTGCACACTCATGTATTAGTTTCAGCCCCGCTAATTATAGCACGTTCTCAACAATCTAACATTGTGCACCAGGAATCGCTGCCGTCTTGTATATCTGATGTAGGACAGATGTCCAGTTCAAATCCTTATTGAATGTTATTGGCCAAGTGGTAGACGGGAGAAGACCGGATGTGCTGTAATAGTATGAAACTTCAAACCGGCAGAGTTAAAACTATTGTAATGTAATAAAATGGTTTATGCGCCTGCTTACTGATGGCAGTCTTAGGACTCGTTGTACAAAATCATGCATGTACCATAAGGCGCATTTGTGAAATGCTGACGCATTTCTCACATTGGTCATTTCAATCTCCTCTCCAGACCTACTACTGACGATCAAAGCAGGTCTTACAACTGAGACCCGATGCAGTCTAAACTTTTGACGTGACATGACATTTTTACAAAATAAGCATATTTATTTAAAATTTAAACAAACATATACCACCCAAACAATTGCAGAATTGACACAAATTGGTCTTGTTTTGCTCTATCCATTTTTTTTCAACTATAATTTTTTATTGTGCACATTTCAACATACTGGTAATCAAACCCAAACATGGGGCCATAAGAACAGGCTCAGGAATTTTCAAAAAAATGAAATGTACAATTTACAATAGAAACATTTCAAGCTATCAACATGACAAAAAGCCCAATTAGGAAGGGGGTGGGGGGTATCAAGGAGCAAGAGAGAGGGTAAGAAGGGTAGGTAAGGAGTGGGGAGAGGAGGTAGAAAGAAAGAGGAGGGGCGATGTTTTTCTCCATTTGTACAGAGAGAGGGCCCCTTGAGCATAGAGGACCCTGGGCCCCATCTCTCTGACTGGTCACCTGACTCCAGAAGAAATCACAAAGGAGTTTTCTATGAGTGTGTAGCAGCCTGATTTATCTATACAGGTATGCCTAGAATAAGCTTGTGAAGCCCCAGTGCACAGTGTTTTTGCAGCTTCATAAGTCTATTCTATGTGACAGTTGCACTTTAAGATACATACAGTAATACACAAATGCAAGTACAATAAGCAGGAAAACAGTAATTGACAGACTGATATAGTGGGAGAAAGGGTCCTGCCCACGAAGGGCTTACAATCTACAAGAGAAGAAAAAAGTAGGTGAGGAAGCAGCTGTCCACTTTGCCATACAAGGCAGGGTTATCGTAGGTTGTAGGCTGTTATGAAGAGATGGGTTTTCAGATTGATTTTGTAAAATGGTAGTGGGTGAGAGCTAGTTATGTCAGGGTAGCGATGGTTGTGTATGGTGTGGACAAGTGGAAAGCACAAGTGGAAGTCTTAGGCTGGGTTCACATGGCCGAAAATGTGCGGGATGTTCATCCACAAAACACTGACAGACACTTTCCACAATTGAATGATCTGGCGGGCGCTAGGACCTCTCGGAAATGTTCCGTTTCACAGATAGCAATGTATTTTCAAGCATTATCTTCGGAAAGAGTTCACAAGTCTATTCTTTCTGCGGATGTTGGAATCGGTATTTCGTTAACAGAAACATCTGCCATAGAAAGTCCGCTGTATTCACCTTGCAGTATAATCCTATTAAAATGAATAGGGCTCTGCTGCAGCAAAAATTCCCTGTGGACATTTCATTGTGTGAACATAGCCTTAAGGGGATAGAAGATTACTAGAATGGTGGTATTGGGAGATCAGGTAAGAGTTATTTGGAGGGGGAAGGTTGTGGATGGCCTTGTATATCCCTTGGTATTCAGCAGTTATAAGCCTGGCTGCTTGTAGAGCTGCAAGATTTTTCATTTCATTTTTAAGTGCATGGAAAATACAATGGTGCCAAAAATTCTAAACAGGATCATGGCCTTCTGCTGCCCACTAGCAACAGAATCTAATATAAATAAAAATGCCGGTCTTTAATAAATTCCTATCTTTATGTTTTCGAATGTGAGGATGAGGAGACAAAAAAAGAAATTACATGGTTTGAAGGTTAAAGTATACGACATCCTTAGGGGGTAAAACAGGTTCTCTTATTCATTAATCCCTTTCTATGATCTCTTGGAGCTCATGGACATCATCATTTAAAGGGGTTATCCAGGAAAAAACTTTTTTTTATATATCAACTGGCTCCAGAAAGTTAAACAGATTTGTAAATTACTTCTATTAAAAAATCTTAATCCGCTCAGTATTTATGAGCTTCTGAAGTTGAGTTGTTCTTGTCTAAGTGCTCTCTGATGACACGTGTCTCAGGAACCGCCCAGTTTAGAAGCAAATCCCCATAGCAAACCTCTTCTACTCTGAAAACAACAACTCCACTTCAGCAGCTGATAATTATTAAAAGGATTAAAGGGGTATTCCAGGCCAAAACTTTTTTTTATATATCAACTGGCTCCGGAAAGTTAAACAGATTTGTATATTACTTCTATTAAAAAATCTTAACTTCAAAAGCTAATAACTATTGGAAGGATTGAGTTGTTGTTTTCTGTCTAACTGCTCTCTGATGACTCACGTCCCGGGAGCTGTGCAGTTCCTATGGGGATATTCTCCATCATGCACAGCTCCCGGGACGTGACATCATCATTGAGCAGTTAGACAGAAAACTTCAGAAGCTAATAACTATTGGAAGGATTAAGATTTTTTAATAGAAGTAATTTACAAATCTGTTTAACTTTCCGGAACCAGTTGATATATATAAAAAAAAGGTTTTGCCTGGAATACCCCTTTATGATTTTTTAATAGAAGTAATTTACAAATCTGTTTAACTTTATGGAGCCAGTTGATGTATAAAAAAAGTTTTTTCCTGGAATACCCCTTTAAGTTCTCAATTACGATCTTCCTCAGAGCCAGAGCTAAGGGCAAATAACAAACAGTGACTCATTCATAAAGTAATACACACCCTGTAATGTGCCCATAGCAGGGGAAGTGAGCACCTGCCACCAAAAGGTGGTGGCATAAAGAAGAGTAGTACCATGCCCAGCAAGTTGCACCCGCATCATTATATCATTTGCCCAATTTTTGTACAATATAAAGAGAAAACGCTTACAAAATGAATTTGTTTACATATTTTATTATACAATGAATATGGTAACTAGTAAACCTACACATATGTAAATAGCTCTTAGTAGCTTATTCTTTGTCTAATTTCTGTGTTTGAGACATGATCAATCTTGCCTTTGGAAATGTACAAAATGATTCTGTGCATGCCACATTAAGTGCCTGGCAGTTATTACAGTAAGTATAAAAGGTTTTCCACTTTCAAACTCATCTATTATATTGCTCATCTCATTTATTTTGTTGATGCTTATACTTATAGCTAAAACATTTTTGTATTCAAAACGTCCAAAATGGTTTATATTCTTTATTTCCGTCCTTAAGTATCCATTTAAAGTATTTATTTTCATCTTAATTATTTGTGGCATATCTACCGAATAGGTGTAGGTCTCAACTCTTGCTTGCCTGTTTGGCAATTGCTGCCAAAAATGTTTAATTTTGGCATCGTAATATTTTTGTGTGTGTTGCATGGTTTTATTTTGGTTTTCGCTTTTATCATGCCTTAGCCACTTATTGGCTGAGCTGGTAATGGCCACAATCTGGGAGCAGGGCTCAGTGAAAAAGTACATGACATGGAAAGTATGTGTCCTTGGTTATTTTAACAACTTCCTGTATAGAAGTATAAAATAATAGCTCCTAGTGTTTTTTTTGGTAATTTTGGTTTCCCAGCCTCCTCTGGCCACAGTAAGTGGTCAGAAAGCTGAGAACATAGGGGAGTTATGCAATTTGCTTAACTCCCATGACTTTAATGGGAGTTACACCGATGGCATAGTTCTGTAAACCTTGGAAAAACCACCTACAGCTGCAAGTCTTTGGGGGGGGGGTATGTCTCTACTAGCTTTGTACATCTAGAGATTGAAATGTTTGTCCATGCTGTATCCATGCATCATCACCTATGTCATGGACACACTTTCTTGATTGACAGCTGTGAGCGCAGGGCTCACAACTAGAGGAAAAATCCTCCCACTGTCAGCTTGTGTCCCGCTACTGTCAGTGAGGACAAGCTGGGAGTTGTAGTTTTGCTAATGCTAGGGGAAATGTGAGCAGACAGCATACTGAGGGAGGGGGCGGAGACCTGCACAGTGAGGTCACGCCCCCTCCCTTTGAGCAGAATTCAGACTAGAGAGCTAAATTAAAAGTGTAATAAAAAAATAAAGGTGCTAGACACATAAAAATTAGATGTACATGGTCAGGATTAGGTACTGAGTGATATATTAAAAATGTTTTTGTTGGATCTGACAGTTATACTTTGTCTTTTGCAGACTGCATCAAATTTATTTAAGGATTGCCCTGTATTTGTCTAATTTTCTATCAATTCTGACCAGTTTTCCTGTACCTGCTGAGGAGAAGCAACCCACAGCATGATGCTGCTGCCACCATGTTTCACTGTGGTGGTGTTCTCAGGGTGTTGGGCAGTGAAATGGCAATACTTTATGTGGAATCTGCTGGGAATTACATTGCTGTCTACAGAGATGGGACATTTCTGAGTGTTACTAGCAATGCCTGCTGCTTGTGGAATGTCTGCCTGAAAAATGTATTCTGCTGTATGAATGGGGCCTGATAGTGGTCCTTTGGCTAGATTCTTACACCTCAGCTGTTGATATTTGCAGCTTCCCCAGAGTTACCATAGACCTCTGGGTTGCTTTTCCGATTAATTTTCTCCTTACCCAGCTTGTCAGTGTAGGAGGGCAGCCTTGTCTTGGTAAGTTTTGTAGTTGTGCCTTATTTTTTAAATTTTCTGATGATTGATTTATATGGTGCTCTGCGAGATGTTAACAGCTTGGGCTATTTTTAACCTACCCCTTTGTGTGCTTTGTACTAATACAAAACTTTATCCCTGACCTATTTGAGCTCTGTGGTCTTTATGCTTCTATTTGTTCAGTAA